>NW_026781048.1:0-16593 GCF_030144855.1 Hypanus sabinus
TAGTCACACCAAAAAACCAAGAAGTAGGCAGATGGGTGACGGTCCAGAGAGGCAGGGGGAGCAGGCAGAGAGAGCAGAGCACCCCTGCGGCCATTCCCATTAACAATAAGTATACCGTATTGGATACTGTTGATGGGGATGACCTACCAGGAATGAGTTGTAGTGCTCCTGCCTCTGGCACAGAGGTTGAACCCTCAACTAGAAAGGGGAGGAGGGAAGAGAAGAGAGCGATAGTTTTAGGGGATTCTATAGTTAGGGGGGCAGATAGGAGATTTTGTGGGGCAGATCGGGAGTCTCAGATGCTATGTTGCCTCCCTGGTGCCAGGGTCCGGGACATCTCAGATCAGGTGCAGGCTATTCTTGAGAATGAGGGCATGAACCCAGATGTAGTGGTCCATGTAGGGACCAACGATCTAGGTAAGGTGAGTGAGGGGTTCCTGCTTAGAGAGTTCAGGGAGTTAGGAATGAAGCTGAAAGGCAGGACCTCCAGGGTGACAATCTCAGGATTGCTACCTGTGCCATGTGCAAGTGAGGCGAAGAATAGAATGATTATGCACATTAATACGAGGCTGAGAGCATGGTGCAGGAAGGAAGGGTTCAGGTTTTTGGATAATTGGTTTTTGTTCCAGGGACATTGGGATCTGTTTCGAAGGGACGGTCTACATCTGAACTGGAGGGGTACTAACATTCTTGCAGGAGTGTTTGCCAGTGCTGCTCGGGGGGGTTTAAACTAGATGTGCAGGGGGCAGGGATCCAGATCCAGAGGGTTGGTCAGAAGGAGCATGGAGTTAAATGTGTAGAAGGTTTGGGTGATCTTGAGAAGGTCATCAAAGTTCAGGGTGCAATTAGCCCAATGGAAGTTCAAGGAGCTGGGTTAGGTACAGTAGACAGTGTTTTAAGCAAAGAGAGGAGGAATGGGCTAAGAATTCTATACTTGAATGCGCGTAGTGTCAGAAATAAGACAGATGAGCTTGAAGCTCAGATGAAAATGGGGAACTACGATATTGTTGGGATAACGGAGACATGGCTGCAAGGGGATCAGGCCTGCTACTGTTTGGGGGCCTGTACACAACACCCATTAGGGTCATTTTACCCTTACTGTTCCTCAGCTCAATCCACACAGACTCCACTTCCCCTGTTCCCAAGTCACCTCTTGCTAAGGACTGAATCTCATTCCTCACCAACAGGGCCACCCCACCCCCTCTTCCCAAATTTCTGTCTCTACGATTGCACGTATACCCTGGAAAGAACTGAAGAAGGGAATTGGTAGAGCCAGGAGAGGCCAAGAAAATCCTTTGGTAAGTAGTAGAAAAGAGAATCTTACAGCATTCTGAACATACTTAAAGAGCAAGAGGATAACTTGGGAGAGGATAGGAACACTCAAGGATCATAAAGGAAGCAACATGCACTTGGAGGTGGAGGATGCGGATGATGTCCCAAGTGAAAACTTAGCAACAGCATTTACAAAGAAGGATATTGAGGCCTGTACTAATATGTTCAGGCATTTTCAGATTCAGAAGGAGGTATTGTTGGGTCTCTTAAAGAAACATTAAAGTGGATAAAGTCCCAAGGGACTGATGGGATGTGTCCAAGGACATTCATGAGACTGTTAGGAGGACTGTCAAATTGACAAACTTCTACAGATGTGTGGTGGAGAGTATATTGGCTAGTTGTATCATGGCCTGGTACAGAAACACCAATACCCTTGAACGGAAAATCCAACAAAAAGTAATGGATGTGGTCCAGTCAATACATTTAAAGCCCTCCCCACCATTGAGCACATCTATAAGAACAGCTGTCACAGTAAAGAAGCATCCAACATCAAGGATCCCACCAGCCAGGCCATGCTATCTTCTCACTGCTGCCATCAGAAGGGGCATAGGAGCCTCAGGACACACACTACTAGGTTCAGAAACCCCCACCCAACCATCCGGATCTTGAACCAGTGGGGATAACTTCACTCACCCCATGTATCCAGAGATACCGGCCACGTGACAGATGCATTGCCACCTGGCTGGTCGGAGGACACACCACATGCCAATCAACATTTGGTCCCTCCCAACTAATCAACGCACACCTAAATTATTGGTCACCTTAATTGGATTATCTCGCCCAGCCCCATGCTATAAAAGGTGAGACTTGTCCCTGGATCGGCCTCTCTTACAGACCACCTCATTGAAGGTAAGTGCATTGATTTATGTTTGGGAAGGTCTATCGTTTGTCCTGGTAAGGGAGCCGCAGCTATCCAAGGTCAAGGGGGATAGCTGTTGTAGTGCTTTTCCCTTGTTCTTTGTTTGTGTAACCGTACCCTGTCCTGTGTATTGTAGCTGCTTGTGTTGACCTGACTTCCCCTTGTAAATAAATTCCTTATTATTAAAACTGTGTGTGTCCAGGCCTCTACTGTTGATACTCAAAGAACCAGTTATTTTTCATCACAACACCCCATCACTGAACTGTTCCCACAACCTACGGACTCACATTCAAGGAATCTTTATCTCACGTTATCGATATTTGTACCTTTTTATTTACTTATTTTCTCTCACTTGTATTTGCAGTTTGTTGTCTTTTGCACATTGCACATTGATTTTTTTTGGCCCTTGGACAATCGTCCCTTCTCCCAAACCATTGGATCTGCTCATGTTGGAGGCACAATTTTCTGTAGTAAAAAGGATAATACCCTTTCAGTAGCACTTACAGCATGCTACTCAGCACAATTTTTCTACTTTCTAAGGCAGAAAGCCTTACGGCATTTGTGTACTGCCTCGGTGGACCATAGGTGAATTCCAGAATAGAGATTTATGGTCTTTGAGATCATCGGGAAGGCCTCAAAGCCCTCTGCTTCTTTCCTGATAAAAGAACCAACTAATACCCTTCCACCAACATATTTCTCCATCTGGCAGAACTGATCCTCATCCTGAACAATTTTTCTTTCAGCTCCTTCCACTTTCTCCAAACCAGAGGGGTAGCCATGAGCACTCGCATGGGTCCAAGCTAAGCCTGCCTCTTTGTCAGTTATGTGGAACAGTCTATGTTTGAAGCCTTCCCCAATTATACTCCCTCACTCTTCCTCTGCTACATTGATTACTGCATTGGTACCATTTCATGCACCCATGCTGAGTTTGTCAATTTTATCAATTTTGCCTCTAATTTCTACCCTGTCCTTAAATTCAGTTAGTTCATCTCTGACAAATTCCTCCCCTTTCTTGACCACTGTCTCTATTCACATGTTCTTACAACAATGTCTATAACATTGGAAACCCTTCGAACATCAGATAACAACCAGAGACAGAATAATTGGGAAGTCACAGGAGATGGACACAACTGGTGCCTTGCTGATCTGGCTCGATGTATGTTCCACTGACACATATAGAATCACACAGCAGAAGAGGAAATTTAATTTTCCATACCATGCAAACTCTATAGTAACATCCATTTGCCCTATTCTCATTCCATTGCCCCTCAATGTTTTTCCTTCCAATATATTTGGTGCCTATGTTCCCAGGTGTCCACTCGGGTGAGAGGTTGGACTTTAAGGGATGCGCACACCAGGTAGTTGCATGGGTATGTTGTTTGCTAAGTTGCACATGCAGTGACATGTGCAAGTGTTCCAGTGGTGCGCATAAGGCAAGAGGCCTGCCTGTGTTTCAAGGGTAGGTGTGCAGAGTGGAAGGCCAAGGCTGCACAGGAGTATTTTGTTCAAAATGTTTGGTGGGATCGCAGGAGGGAGATCAAATGGATACAGGATGTGAATTGATTCAGGGTGTGATGCAGAAGGAACTAGAAAACTGCGGTAAATGCAGCATAGCAAGGTGTGACTTAAACATGATACAAAAGTGCTTTTATTTTGTTTTAGGCACTGCTGACAAAGGTCTTGTCTGTTAGTGAATGATTCTACAAAACCACTTCTGTCCATTCCAACCTGGAGCTTACCACTGATAAGGTAAAAAAGAGACAAATCTGGGTAGTTGGTTACCAGATACAGTGAAAAATGTCTTATAATATCATTACAACAGAGCAGTAAAGTAGTACAAGGTAAAACAATAATAGAATGCTGAATAAAATGCAACAGATACAGAGAAAATGCGGTCCAGGTGAACAATGAAGTACAAACATTTGTAGTTTGTGAAGTTAAGAATCCATCTTGTAGTACGTACAAGCAATTCAATAGTTTTATAACAGTCAGGTAGAAGTCATCTCACAGTCTTTCACAATCCTTACTATTTCACACACTTCTAAAGGTGGTGTTCTCTGCAAATTTGAAAATGTATGTAACTTCCATGTCAATGTCAATATATATCAGAATATAACAATGATTAGATGTGGTTCATCATACTCCAGCATAAAAAATATCCACTTACCACTCATTCGTGCCTTTCAGCCTATTTCTTATGCGTGATGTCAGTGACCCTTGGATTTCAATTTTTCTAACCAGCGCTTTGTGTTGGGTTTTGCCTAACATCTTCTGAAAATCCATGCAAGCAAAATCTTAAACATGAGATTTTGTAAATGCTCGAAATCCAGAGCAACAGACACAAAATGTCAGAGGAACTGTACAGGTCTGGCAGCATCTACGGAGAGAAATGAGGAATTGTTTTGCACCAAGACCCATCATCTCTCCTGAAGGTGTTTTTATGTTACTATGAAAAAATAAAGAAGCTGAAATGGATTCCTTACAGGGATGAAAATATGGCCTGTTTCTTTGACATGGACCACCTCATTCTCAGGAGATGGAGCACAAATTATTTATCCTGTTTATCAAAGCAGAATTGGAAAGGAGTCAGCAGACAATCTCTACTGAAGCATTGAAATGCCCCACATTTGAAAGTAATGGTTCAAAAAATGGCATGATTTTACAAGATGTGCCAAGCTAAGTGCTATAACACTTCAAACTGTGTCATATTTATATTGGCTTCAAACACAATATGGATACTTCATTCCATGGAAGTTCCAAGACGGATGGACAGAGGGATGAAGGTTTACTTTCACCCATCAGAATATTAAGTACAGGAGTTGGGACATCATGTTACAACTGTACAATAGAAACAGTAGAAACTAAGGTAAGGCCACATTTGGAATACTATCTGTAGTTGTGATCAGCCTGTTATAGGAAGAATGTTATTAAACTGGAAAGGGTGACAACAGGATGTTTCTGGGACTGGAGGGCTCGAGTTTATAAGACGAGGCTAGATAGGCTTGGGCCATTTCCTCTGGAACGTAGGAGGCTGTGGAGTGACTAAACAGAGGTTCATAAAATCATAATGGGTGTTGATAAGTTTGAATAGTCTTTTCCCTGGAGAAGAGAGGGTATCCATAGATGTAAATTCAGAGGGGTAAGATTTTGTCAGCAATATTTTTATTGTTTTTTTTAAATCAAGAAAGCATAGTACAAAGGAGGTTTGTGCAGTACATAACAAATGTACAATTCACACATGTGAAAGAGATGCACCCATAATACAATCATGCTTTGGTTGCCTCCCTGCCCCAACCTACCCTTCCCAATTCCCAACTCCAGCAAACAGGGTTAAACAGAACCTTTATCCCCACAGAGCTGCATTGGTATAGAGAAAGTGTATTTTCCTAATACATAAACTGTTGTATATTTACACGCCTGAGTTCGTAGAATTTTATTGGAGAATGCTGAAAGTCAGAGAGTTATGTGCTGAGGAAAGGAAGAAGGGATAAACCTTTAGATTGGCTGGGAATTCTGAAAATATTCAAGAAAGAGTCCCCACACCTTTTGGAACTTTATGTCCGATTTGAGAGTTGACTAATGAAATTTATCGAGGTGTGGACTGGACATGATGTCCCTAAGTCACTGAGCATGGGTGGGCAGGGCAGCATCCCTCCACCTTAGCAAGACCAAAGCAGAGGCAAAAGACAGTATGCGACATTTGGTCGGACTTAGGTGTGTGTCCCCTTCTCCAGAGGCACTGCAAAGGGCAATCATAGAACATTACAGCACAGAAACAGACCTTTTGGCCCTTCTTGGCTGTACTAAACCATTTTTCTGCCTCGTCCCACTGACCTGCACCTGGAGCATATCCCTCTATACACCTCTCATCAATGTACCTGTCCAAGTTTTTCTTAAATGTTAAAAGTGAACCCGCATTTACTACTTCATCTGGCAGCTCATTCCACACTCCCACCACTCTCTGTGTGAAGAAGTCACCCTAATGTTCCTTTTAAACTTTCCCCCCTTCACCCTCAACCAATGTCCTCTTTTTTTTTTCTCCCCAGCCTCCGTGAAAAAAGCCTATTTGCATTCACTCTATCTATATCCAGCATAATTTTATATACCTCTATCAAGTCTCCCCTCATTCTTCTACACTCCAGGGAATAAAATCCTAACCTATTTGACTGCATTTCAGTTTCTCAAGTCCCGGCAACATCCTTGTAAACTTTCTCTGCACTCTTTCAACCTTATTAATATCCTTCCTGTAATTTGGTGACCAAAACTGCACACAATACTCCAAATTCAGCCTCACCAATGCCTTATACAACCTCACCATAACATTCCAACTCTTATACTCAATACTTTGATTTATAAAGGCCAATGTATCCAAAGCTCTTTTTATTACCCTATCTACCTGTGGTGCCACTTTTAGGAAATTTTATATCTGTATTCCCAGATCCCTCTGTTCTACTGCACTCCTCAGTGCCCTACCATTTACCTTGTATGTTCTTCCTTGGTTTGTCCTTCCAAAGTGCAATACCTCACACTTGTCAGTATTAAACTCCATCTGCCATTTTTCAACCCATTTTTCCAGCTGGTCCAAATCCCTCTGCAAGCTTTGAAAACTTTCCTCACTGTCCCCTACACCTCCAATCTTTGTATCATCAGCAAATTTGCTGATCCAATTTACCACACTATCATCCAGATCATTGATACAGATGTCAAATAACAATGGACCCAGCACTGATCCCTGTGGCACACCACTAGTCACAGGCCTCCACTCAGAGAAGCAATCGTCCAATACCACTCTCTGACTTCTCCCATTGAGCCAATCTCTAATCCAATTTACTACCTCGTCATGTATACCTAGCGAGTGAATCTTCCTAACTAACCTCCCATGCGGGACCTTGTCAAAGGCCTTACTGAAGTCCATGTGGACAACATCCACTGCCTTCCCTTCATCCACTTTCCTGGTAACCTCCTCGAAAAACTCTAATAGATTTGATGAACATGACCTACCATGAACAAAGCCATGTTGACTCTCCCTAATAAGTCCCTGTTGATCCAAATACTTGTAGATCCTAACTCTTAGTACTCCTTCCATTAATGTACCTACTACAGACCTTAAACTTACCGGCCTACAATTTCCCAGATTACTTTTTGAGCCTTTTCTAAGCAACGGAACAACATGAGCTATCCTCCAGTCCTCTAGCACCTCACCCGTGGATACCAACATTTTAACTATATCTGCCAGGGCCCTTGCAATTTCAACACTAGTCTCCTTCAAGGTCCAAGGGAAGACCCTGTCAGGTCCGGGGGATTTATCTACTCTGATTTGCCTCAAGATAGCAAGCTCCTCCTCCTCTTCAATCTGTATAGGTTCCATGACCTCACTACTTGTTTGCCTAATTTCCATTGACCATGCCAATTTCCTTAGTAAATACAGACGCACAAAACTCATTTAAGATCTTCTCTGTTTCTTTTTGTTCCATACGTAGCTAACCACTCTGATCTTCAAGAGGACCAATGTTATCCCTTACTATCCATTTGCTCTTAATATACCTGTAGAAGTTCTTTGGATTATCATTCACCTTGACTGCTAGAGCTACCTCATGTCTTCTTTTAGCCCTCCTGATTTCTTTCTTAAGTATTTTTTTTGCACTTGTTATACTCCTCAAGTACCTTATTTGCCCCCTGTTTCCTATACATGTCATACAACTCTCTCTTCTTTATGAGAGTTCCAATATCCATAGAGAACCAAGGTTCCTTATTCTTATTCACTTTGCCTTTAATCCTGACAGAAACATACAAACTCCGCACTCTCAAAATTTCTCCTTTGAAGGCCTCCCACTTACCAATGACATCCTTGCTAGAGAACAACCTGCCCAAATCCATGCTTTTTAGATCCTTTCTCATTTCTTCAAATTTGGCCTTTTTCCAGTTCAGAACCTCAACCCGAGGACCAGATCTATCTTTATCCATGATCAAGTTGAAACTAATGGTGTTATGATCACTGGAACCAAAGTGTTCCCCTACTCACACTTACGTCACCTGTCCTAACTCGTTTCCTAATAGAAGATCTAATATTGCATCCTCTCTAGATGGTACCTCTATATATAACAGAGAACTGAAAACTACTAATGGAATGAATCAAGAAGATATTGCACAAGGGTCAGAATTGCCATACCACAGGGATCTCTGTGTGGAGAAAGAGCTGAAGAATTTTAGGGGTTGACTGCAAAATCTCCCCCCAGTAATTATCCATTGTGTTTCCTGCAGAACCACTCTTGGATCTATTGCAGTGGGAGTATTGCAGAAATATTTTTCAGGGTTACAAATTAGCACATCCTTGTTCCTGACATGTTGCAATGTTTCTGCATTTTTTTATATTTTGCATGCATCTGAATGTTGGTGTTTTGCAAAGTATATTTTTCCACTTTTCTCAGCAGTAGTGATAGGGGTCTCTATAGTTAGGGGGTCAGACAGGTGATTCTGTGGAAACAGGAAAGAAACTTGGATGGTAGTTTGCCTCCCAGGTGCCAGGGTCCAGGATGATTTGGATCATGTCCAATATATTCTGCAGTGGGAGGGAGAACAGCCAGAGGTGGTGGTACATATTGGTACCAATGACATAGGTAGGAAAAGGGAAGAGGTCCTGAAAAAAGACTGCAGGGAGTTAGGAAGGAAGTTGAGAATCAGGACCACAAAGGTAGTAACCTCGGGATTACTGCCTGTGCCATGTGTCAGTGAGAATAGGAATAGGATGAGGTAGAGGATAAATACGTGGCTGAGGGATTGGAACAAAAGGTAGGGATTCAGATTTCTGGATCATTGGGACCTCTTTTGGGACAGATGTTACCTGTACAAAAAGGATGGGTTGCACTTGAATCCCTGGGGGACCAATATCCTGGTGGGGAGGTTTGCTAAGACTACTGGGGAGAGTTTAAGCTAGAATTGTTGGGGGGGGGGTGGGAACCAAACTGAATGGGGAAGGGGAGGTTGGCTCACAAATAGAGAAAGCTTGTAGACAGTGCGAGAGGGAGGATAGGTAGGTGATAGAGAAGTTTGAGACCGAAGGTTTGAGATGTGTCTAATTTAACACAAGGAGTGTTGTGAACAAAGCGGGTGAGCTTAGAGTGTGGATCAGTACTTGGAGATATGATGTGGTGGCCATTGCAGAGACTTGGATGGCTCGAGAACAGGAATGGTAATTTCAAATGCTGGTTTTAGATGTTTCAGAAAGGACAGGGAAGGAGGCAAAAGAGGTGGAGATAGTGTCATGGCTGCAGAGAAGGTGGACACCATGGAGGGATTGTCTATGGAGTCTCTATGGGTGGAGGTTAGGAACAGGAAGGGGTCAATAACTGTACAGGGTGTTTTTTATAGGCCACCCAATAGTAACAGGGATATCAAGGAGCAGATAGGGGAACAAATCCTGGAAAGGTGTAATAATAACGGAGTTGTTGTGATGATCGATTTTAATTTCCCTAATATCAATTGGCATCTCCCTAGAACAAGGGGTTTAGATGGGGTGGAGTTTGTTAGGTGTGTTCAGGAAGGTTACTTGACACAATAACCCTGCAATAAGCCTACAAGAGGAGAGGCTGTACTTGATTTGGTATTGGGAAATGAACCTGGTCAGGTGTCAGATCTCTTAGTGGGAGAGCATTTTGGAGATAGTGATCATAATTCTGTCTCCTTTACAATAGCATTGGAGAGGGATAGGAACAGACAAGTTAGAAAAGCATTTAATTGGAGTAAGGAGAATTGTGAGGCTATTAGCAGGAAATTGGACGCTTAAGTTGGAAACAGGTGTTTTCAGGGAAAAGTGCAGAAGAAATATGGCAAATATTCAGGGGATATTTCTGTGGAGTTCTATATAGGTACATTCCAATGAGACAGGGAAGTTATGGTAGGGTCCAGAAACCGTGGTGTACAAAGGCTGTAATAAATCTAGTCAAGAAGAAGATGAATACTTAGCTTCCATATTCACTATGGAAGACTATCTTGGTGATTGTAATGATGAGTTTCAGCAGACTGAAAAGCTTGAACATGTAGATATTAAGAAAGAGGATGTGCTGGAGCTTTAGAAAAGCATCAAGTTGGATAAGTTACCAGGACCGGATGAGATGTACCCCAGGCTACTGTGGGAGGTGAGGGAGGAGATTGCTGAGCCTCTGGCAATGATCTTTGCATTACCAATGGGGACAGGAGAGATTCTGGAGGATTGGAGGGTTGCAAATGTTGTTCCTTTATTCAAGAATCGGAGTAGAGATAGCTCAAGAAATTATAGGCCAGTGAGTCTTACTTCAATGTTTGGTAAATTGATGGAAAAGATTCTGAGAGGCAGGATTTATGAACAATTAGAGAGGCATAATATGATAAGGAGTAGTCAGCATGGTGAGTGCTTTAAGAGATTTAAAATGGAGCTTAGTAAAATAGAGGGTTATAGGTAAGCCTAGTAATTTTTAAGGTAGGGACATGTTCAGCACAACTTTGTGGGTCAAAGGGCCTGTATTGTGCTGTAGGTTTTCTATGTTTCTACGTTTCTGTTTGGAGTGTATTTTTGGTGATGCATTTTGAAAAGCAGTAATGCAGCAAATACAATGGAAATTAGTTCTGTAGAGGTTGCTTTACTGTTGGTTAGATGAAAGGCCTTGTATGAAAATGTCAGTAAATTTATGATAATACAAGTTGCAAGTAGCTCAGCTATAATGGAAGACATTTATTCCAAAGATGCCTTGTGTTATATATGGTCAGCTTATTGGCTGAAGAAAGAACAGATTTGAAATGGTTTTCACAATTGTTGTAGCACTATAGTCTATTCAGTCCCATGTCATGCAAATAGTGTTCCCAAATTCATCAATCACCTTAGAACCAATTTGCTTTATTGAAATTGACATTAGCAGAACTGTATATATGTCTGGCAGTTGAGAGTCAAGCTTTTTTCCAACTCACTGTGGAGGACCTCTTTCAACTTTCTACCTATTCAGTTGGTGTCCATGTGCACAGTATTATGACATAAGAACACCAGAACTAAATGATTATCCTTGTCCTTGTCTGTGTTGAGCCTGACCCATCCAGGAAAAGAGAAACAAGCCAACTTTAGGAACAGCATATTCCAGCATTCTTTAAAGGCAAAGTAAAATCAAGTGACACTGCAACTAATATAAAACAATTTAATTTAACAAAGCCATTATAAGAAATCAAAGTAGGATAGCATTATACAGGATTATACAATAAGAAATTCTGCATTCAGCAATAAGTGCTGAACACTGTACTCTGTCTCTGTACTCTGAAAATCAGAGTGATTTCAAAATTTAATATTTAACTTTTTGGCAGCTTCATATCCGACTCTGATAAAAGGCAACTCTGGTTCTGTCATAAGTTGGGTGTTGAATCAGGACCCAACTGCAGGACACAGACTTTGGAGTCCCGGAAACGGGACTAGACAGAACCCAAGGACAGGATGGGATGTAGTCGAGGCAAGGAAAGCAGGACCAGGACGAGAGACTGGGAACAAGGAGCCTGGGGTGGACTCCGAGCCCAAGACTGGACAAGGACCCAGAACCTGGGTCTTGCCTTGGGCTCGGACCCCCAAATCCAGGCAAGGATGTGACGAGGCTTGGCTAGGGACTTGGGATCTTGAGGCTTGGGTCGAGGCGCGAGGCTTGGGGTCCTGGAGCTTGGGGAACTCTGAGGCTGGAGCTAGGGGCAGACTAGGAACTTTACATCAACATGGAGCTGGGATTTATCCTCCGACAAGCCGGGACTCATCTATAACTCCACACCAAGGTGGGGCAGGACCACCTGTCGGGTAACGGCAGAACGGCCTGACCTACCGACAAAGGCCAAGACAAGACAGATTCCCCCCACAGGGCAATGGCAGAACAGCCTGATTTACCCCACAGAGGCAAGGACAGGAAGAGACAAATACTAAAGAACGACAGACAGTTCCATCTCTGCACCAGGGTAGCTCCGAGTAGCCTTGGCTGGCTGCGGAAACAACCAGATCCCCACCTAGCTCGGAGTGGCTGACGGCCACCCAGCTGGCCCAGGAAACAGCTGAATCCCTACCGCAATGACCGCTCCAACTACTGCCAGCAAGGCTCCCAGAAGCCATGGTTCTCCAACACAGCCCCAAGGATGGCAATAGCCCATTCTAGCCTTCCACCAGCCATCTGTGCCATAAGTCTCTTGACAAGACATTCCCCCAACCACACTCAATGCCAGGGCCATTTATATTCCCAGTTCCAATATTAGCCTCAGGTGTTTCTGGTAAAGTCCAACCGCAGCAAGGGACCGCTGGAAAACCCGGAGTCCAGATTCCACGGACTTCAGACTGAACCACCACAGGTCCAGGAGACAATTCAGCCTGGTCATCCATCAATGGGGCCTACCTCCTCTGTCTGCACAGGTCACCAAACCTGAATGGAGTCCTTTGGAAGTAGCTAAGGCTTTTGTCCCCCAAATATCTCTATTTATAATACAAAAGAATCCTATCACTCGCAGACAGTTGATGCAGATAGCTCTCCTGTGATTGTCTCTTCAGTACTAAATTCATTGCCTTTGAGATTGTACCTCATTTCACTCAATTAGTCCTTTGTTACCAATTTTTCTAAAGGAAGTTACTTCCTTTGGAAAGAGCTCCATAATTATCAGTATCTGGAGAAGCTTTAAGTCTCTAGGCCAGCAGGTCACAATGCAGAGTCTTTTTGGAGATAATGTATCAGAGTATGTCATTGGCAAATCTTGTTTGAAAAAGAAACCACTTTTCTCAGTTTCCTCACTTTACAGTCTGTATTTCAGATGTCACTTTGAAAGTCCTTTGTGCCCTTCTGGAACTGAATTTATAGTTGATTTTCAGTTGATGTTGGTTCACCAGTAGTTCAAATATATTCCTTGTAGTAGGTTTCTAGCTACACAAAAGGGGTTGTGATTACTTGTTTAAAGAGGACAATATGTTATGGGAAGCTGAGAGGGTAGTTGGAAAGAAAATCTCGCCATCAAAGTAGAGGAGTCCAAAGGTGAGGATCTCTAAAAATAGAACCAGGTCTTGCTGTGGAATAGTTAGAAAACACTTGCACGAACAACAAAAATACAGTAGAAGTTTGCCACAAGTGTCGAGTTCAACCTCAGATTCCTAAGTATTAAAGGATATGAGGTCCTGGTGGGTAAGTCATAAATTAACAATGATCTCAATGAATCATCAAAGAGGTCCCTGCTCTATTTTTTATATATATATATACACACACACACACACACACACACACACACACGAGTTTGGGAACTCTGCTCAGAGGCAGACGGTACCATCATGTGTGTGTCGCAGATGTAATGAAGTGTGGGTGGGAGCCCATGGAGCCTTTAGGTTGTAAGCTGAACCTAGTGGTCAATCATAGTGAGGGAGAGGTTGATGTCAGATACTAAAATTTTTACAAGGTCAAGTTAGAGTTTCAGAAGCCAGTGTGGATCAATGGGTAGGGTGATTGAAATGGCGAGAATCCAGCAAATCATTTCAGAGGAAATGAAATTAGAGATGTGAACTCTGATCAGACACGTTCCTGGATTCTAATGGTGCCAGCATTTTCCCCATTCAGAAATCTGGCAGTTTCTAAAATGTTGAGTTTCAATCTTCAGGCTCCAATACGTCCTTATCAAAGGTAGAAATGTGAAGTAGATGTTCTGGATGGGCCTTCTTGAGGCAGCGCCTCTTGAAGATATCCTTGCTGGTGAGGAGACTGTGGCCATGATGGAACTGGCTGAGTCTAAAACCTTTTACAGCCCCTTGCATCCAGTGCATTGCAAACTCCATCCTGGATGGTAATCCGGTCTCCACATTCCCAGAGTAATGACAAAGGAAAGACTCTCTGTTATTTTTTGGATGATTGATCCTTGAATATTCAAGTCATCAGAATTAAGTGTTCAAACAAAGCACAATTTCCTGCCTAGCTGGGGGTAGCAAAGAGCTGCAGAATGATCTTGAGTTCCTGGTGTCACGTACCCTGTGACTGGGTTAAAGAACCAGCAGAAATGGAAAACACATTGTTGAAGTCTGGTATTGTTATAAACTAATAATGTTTATTATACAGTAATATAAATGCAAATATATTGGAACAGGTTAGCAATGATATGTATGTGTGTATATATAGAAATAGAAACAAAACTAGGCTTTTTCAAACCTAGGGGTAAATGGATAGAGTCTTACGATGGTGAAGAGAGTTCAGTTCATTTTGTGGTATGTAGTTGAGTAGCATTGGAGAGAGAGAGAGAGAGAGAGAGGTGATAGGTGAGCTGGTGCTGTTGATCTTCCCATTGTCTTCCGAAGTCCTTTTGTAGTCACTGACTATGACCATGATACGTATGTCCATTCTTCAGTGGTGGAATTATCACCCAGGCAAGGGTGGACACACAAATAATAACCCACCGATCACATCTTTTCACACTGTGAGCCACTGATCGATTTCCCCGAATCGATCCTCCAAAACCCCACCTTCTTGTGGGTACAACAAAGCTCGTTCAGTGTCTGAACCTGTGTGTCTCGTGGTGTGTGTCTCTCCGTGTAACAGCGGACCTGGTTTTTATCTCCACATGTTGGATACCAGCTGTCCATCAACCTGCTCCGTTCTCCTCTCTCTGCAGGAACTTTAACAAGCAGGCAAGTGACCTTGGGGAAAGGTAAACAAGCTGGTAGAGAAACCATTATCTCTCTCTCTCTCCCTCTCCCTCTCCCTCTCCCTCTCCCTCTCCCTCTCCCTCTCCCTCTCCCTCTCCCTCTCCCTCTCCCTCTCCCTCTCCCTCTCCCTCTCCCTCTCCCTCTCCCTCTCCCTCTCCCTCTCCCTCTCCCTCTCCCTCTCCCTCTCCCTCTCCCTCTCCCTCTCCCTCTCCCTCTCCCTCTCCCTCTCCCTCTCCCTCTCCCTCTCCCTCTCCCTCTCCCTCTCCCTCTCCCTCTCCCTCTCCCTCTCCCTCTCCCTCTCCCTCTCCCTCTCCCTCTCCCTCCCCCTCCCCCTCTCTCCCCCTCTCTCCCCCTCTCTCCCCCTCTCTCCCCCTCTCTCCCCCTCTCTCCCCCTCTCTCCCCCTCTCTCCCCCTCTCTCCCCCTCTCTCCCCCTCTCTCCCCCTCTCCCCCCCTCTCCCCCCCTCTCCCCCCCTCTCCCCCCCTCTCCCCCCCCTCCCCCCCCTCCCCCCCCTCCCCCCTCTCCCCCCTCTCCCCCCTCTCCCCCCTCTCCCCCCTCTCCCCCCTCTCCCCCCCTCTCCCCCCCTCTCCCCCCCTCTCCCCCCCCTCTCTCCCTTTTCTCTCCCCCCCCCCCACACACACACACTTCGTAGGACAGTTCTATTCTGGACCCTGTTTCAAACTAGGTTTTGCCTTGACACTGGAACAGAAGTTTAAGGGTACTTTGGCTTTTGAAATTGTGGGCGGTGGAGATCAAAAGAGGATGGCTGAGATTCAATGCAGCTTATCACTGCAGCTGATTAAGGTAAATATTTTCACCCAGGGAAAAATATAAGTTACGGGTATTTTTCTGTTCATAGACAATGGAGTTAATTTAAAATATAAATCTTTGTATTAATACGTGCTCCCACTGGTCTTTCTTCAGCATGGGGCTGTCCCTGTTAAAAAAAATTGTTTTGCTGTATATGAATATAACTTTTGCATTATTGGTGAGATAACTATAACAGAGACTTAGCAAATATGCAAAAGACCCAGCCACTGTGTGTGCCATCCTTGGCCAAGGAAAGACCTCACAGGGCTTATTCTCCACGAATTGCCCAGGGAGTTCACATGGTGGTTTCGTGCTTCACTTCTCAGCTGTTGTCAGTGAATGGCTTCATCAAGGAGGACAAAAATTATAAGTGAGAGAAGGTGTTTTGAGCCAAGGAGGACGAAAGACAAACAGTGAGGTTGGAAGGGTATTCAGAAACAATATGGAAGAAGGGCCATAAAGGAGAGAGGAAGAGTGTTCAGAGAGAGGAGAATAAAGACAGTGATGTTGGTATCAACTGAAGAATGAACTGGAGCAAAAATTGAGGCTGGGCAGAGGAAATGTAGACCTTCTGTCCCTGCAATCATCAAGGGAGACATGGGGTCCTTGGGTAATAAGCTGGATGAGCTTGGTGCACAGATTGAGACCCAGACGAGATGCCAGGAGTGCAGTGTTTTTATGTTTAACTGGGACCTGGATACACAGACAATTCCCTGTGAGTCGTGCTTCCATGACCAGTTCAAGACCGTCCGAGCTGTCAGAGAGGTATATTATTATTTGTTACTTTATTATTAGTTAAGTCTGCACACTTAAGTGTGTTGTCATTACTTCTGATACTCCTGATAATTCCTGCAGTGTATTATATCAATGTCGAATAGAAAGTTACTTTTGAGCTTCTCAAAATACTACCTTTGGGTTCCACACACTTTTCACTT
>NW_026781049.1:0-16575 GCF_030144855.1 Hypanus sabinus
AGGGTGAGGGAGCGAGGAAAGACTGATCAAGTGAGGGAGGGGGAGAGGTCGAGGAAAGAGTGATCAGGTGAGGGAGGGTGAGGGAGCCAGGAAAGAGTGATCAGGTGAGGGAGGGGATAGAGAGCGAGGAAGACAGTGATCATGTGAGGGGGGGGAGAGGGCGAGGAAAGACTGATCAGGTGAGGGGGTGGGAGGAAGCGAGGAAAGATAGTGATCAGGTGAGGGAGGGGGAGAGAGCGAGGAAGACAGTGATCAGGTGAGGGAGGGGATGAGGGAGGGAGCGAAAACAGTGATCAGGTGAGGGAGCGTGAGGGAGCGAGGAAAGAGTGATCAGGTGAGGGAGGGGGAGTGGGGGAGGAAAGACAGTGATCACGTGAGGGAGGGGGAGAGGGTGGGAGCGAGGACAGTGATCAGGTGAGGGAGGGGGATGGAGCCAGGAAAGAGTGATCAGGTGAGGGAGGGGGAGAGAGAGCGAGGAAAGACAGTGATCAGGTGAGGGAGGAGGAGAGAGAGCGAGGAAAGACAGTGATCAGGTGAGGGAGGAGGAGAGAGAGCGAGGAAAGACAGTGATCAGGTGAGGGAGGGGGAGAGAGAGCGAGGAAAGACAGTGATCAGATGAGGGAGGGGGTGAGGGAGGGAGCGAGGAAAGACAGTGATCAGGTGAGGGAGGGGGATGTAGCGAGGAAAGACAGTGATCAGGTGAGGGAGGGGGAGAGAGAGCGAGAAAAGACGGTGATCAGGTGAGGGAGGGGAAGGAAGCGAGGAAAGACAGTGATCAGGTGAGGGAGGGGGAGAGGGTGAGGAAAGACAGTTATCAGGTGAGGGAGGGGGAGAGGGAGGGAGCGAGGACAGTGATCCGGTGAGGGAGGGGGAGAGGGCGAGGAAGGACAGTGATCAGGTGAGGGAGGGGGAGAGGGCGAGGAAAGACAGTGATCCGGTGAGGGAGGGGGAGAGAGCGAGGAAATACACCGATCAGGTGAGGGAGGGGGGAGAGGGCGAGGAAAGACACTGATCAGGTGAGGGAGGGCGAGGTAGCGAGGAAAGACAGTGATCAGGTGAGGGAGGGGGGGGAACGAGGAAAGACAGTGACCACGTGAGGGAGGGGGAGGGAGCGAGGAAAGACAGAGATCAGGTGAGGGAGGGGGAGAGGGCGAGGAAAGAGTGATCAGGTGAGGGAGGGGGAGAGGGCGAGGAAAGACAGTGATCAGGTGAGGGAGGGGGAGTGAGCGAGGAAAAACAGTGATCAGGTGAGGGAGGGTGAGAGGGCGAGGAAAGACAGTGATCAGGTGAGGGAGGGGGAGGTAGCGAGGAAAGACAGTGATCTGGTGAGGGAGGGGGAGGAAGCGAGGAAAGACAGTGATCAGGTGAGGGAGGGTGAGAGGGCGAGGAAAGACAGTGATCAGGTGAGGGAGGGGGAGAGAGCGAGGAAAGACAGTGATCAGGTGAGGGAGGGGGAGGTAGCGAGGAATGACAGTGATCAGGTGAGGGAGGGGGAGGAAGTGAGAAAATACAGTGATCAGGTGAGGGAAGGGGAGAGGGCGAGGAAAGACAGTGATCAGGTGAGGGAAGGGGAGAGGGCGAGGAAAGACTGTGATCAGGTGAGGGAGGGTGAGAGGGCGAGGAAAGACATTGATCAGGTGAGGGAGGGGGAGAGAGCGAGGAAAGACAGTGATCATGTGAGGGAGGGGGAGGAAGCGAGAAAATACAGTGATCAGGTGAGGGAAGGGTAGAGGGCGAGGAAAGACAGTGATCAGGTGAGGGAGGGGGAGAGGGAGGGAACGAGGAAAGACAGTGATCAGGTGAGGGAAGGGGAGAGGGAGGGAACGAGGAAAGACAGTGATCAGGTGAGGGAAGGGGAGAGAGCGAGGAAAGACAGTGATCAGGTGAGGGAAGGGGAGAGGGCGAGGAAAGACTGTGATCAGGTGAGGGAAGGGGAGAGGGCGAGGAAAGACTGTGATCAGGTGAGGGAGGGGGAGAGGGCGAGGAAAGACAGTGATCAGGTGATGGAGGGGTAGAGGGCGAGGAAAGACAGTGATCAGTTGAGGGAGTGGGACAGGGCGAGGAAAAAGAGTGATCAGGTGAGGGAGGGGGATGGAGCGAGGAAAGACTGATCAGGTGAGGGAGGGGGAGGGAGCGAGGAAAGTCAGTGATCAGGTGAGGGATGGTGAGGGAGAGCGAGGAAAGACAGTGATCAGGTGAGGGAGGGGGAGAGAGAGCGAGGAAAGACAGTGATCAGGTGAGGGAGGAGAGAGAGCGAGGAAAGACAGTGATCAGGTGAGGGAGGGGGAGAGAGAGCGAGGAAAGACAGTGATCAGGTGAGGGAGGGGGAGAGAGAGCGAGGAAAGGCAGTGATCAGGTGAGGGAGGGGGAGAGAGAGCGAGGAAAGACAGTGATCAGGTGAGGGAAGGGGAGAGAGCGCGAGGAAAGACAGTGATCAGGTGAGGGAGGGGGAGAGGGCGAGGAAAGACACTGATCAGGTGAGGGAGGGGGAGAAGGCGAGGAAAGACAGTGATCAGGTGAGGGAGGGTGAGAGGGCGAGGAAAGACAGTGATCAGGTGAGGGAGGGGGAGAGAGCGAGGAAAGACAGTGATCAGGTGAGGGAGGGGGAGAGAGCGAGGAAAGACTGTGATCATGTGAGGGAGGGGGAGGAAGCGAGAAAATACAGTGATCAGGTGAGGGAAGGGGAGAGAGCGAGGAAAGACAGTGATCAGGTGAGGGAAGGGGAGAGAGCGAGGAAAGACAGTGATCAGGTGAGGGAAGGGGAGAGGGCGAGGAAAGACTGTGATCAGGTGAGGGAGGGTGAGAGGGCGAGGAAAGACAGTGATCAGGTGAGGGAGGGGGAGAGAGCGAGGAATGACAGTGATCAGGTGAGGGAGGGGGAGAGAGCGAGGAAAGACTGTGATCATGTGAGGGAGGGGGAGGAAGCGAGAAAATACAGTGATCAGGTGCGGGAAGGGGAGAGGGCGAGGAAAGACACTGATCAGGTGAGGGAAGGGGAGAGGGCGAGGAAAGACAGTGATCAGGTGAGGGAAGGGGAGAGAGCGAGGAAAGACACTGATCAGGTGAGGGAAGGGGAGAGGGCGAGGAAAGACTGTGATCAGGTGAGGGAAGGGGAGAGGGCGAGGAAAGTCTGTGATCAGGTGAGGGAGGGGGAGAGGGCGAGGAAAGACAGTGATCAGGTGATGGAGGGGTAGAGGGCGAGGAAAGACAGTGATCAGGTGAGGGAGTGGGACAGGGCGAGGAAAACGAGTGATCAGGTGAGGGAGGGGGATGGAGCGAGGAAAGACTGATCAGGTGAGGGAGGGGGAGGGAGCGAAGGGGGAAAGTCAGTGATCAGGTGAGGGAGGGGGAGAGAGCGAGGAAAGACTGTGATCATGTGAGGGAAGGGGAGGAAGCGAGAAAATACAGTGATCAGGTGAGGGAAGGGGAGAGGGCGAGGAAAGACAGTGATCAGGTGAGGGAAGGGGAGAGAGCGAGGAAAGACAGTGATCAGGTGAGGGAAGGGGAGAGGGCGAGGAAAGACTGTGATCAGGTGAGGGAGGGGGAGAGGGCGAGGAAAGACAGTGATCAGGTGATGGAGGGGTTGAGGGCGAGGAAAGACAGTGATCAGGTGAGGGAGTGGGACAGGGCGAGGAAAAAGAGTGATCAGGTGAGGGAGGGGGAGGGAGCGAGGAAAGTCATTGATCAGGTGAGGGAGGGGGAGGGAGAGCGAGGAAATACACCGATCAGGTGAGGGAGGGGGAGAGGGCGAGGAAAGACACTGATCAGGTGAGGGAGGGGGAGAAGGCGAGGAAAGCCAGTGATCAGGTGAGGGAGGGGGAGGGAGCGAGAAAAGACAGTGATCAGGTGAGGGAGGGGAAGGAAGCGAGGAAAGACAGTGATCAGGTGAGGGAGGGGGAGAGGGTGAGGAAAGACAGTGATCAGGTGAGGGAGAGGGAGAGCGAGGAAAGAGTGATAAGGTGTGGGAGGGGGAGAGGGCGAGGAAAGACAGTGATCAGGTGAGGGAGGGGGAGGTAGCGAGGAATGACAGTGATCAGGTGAGGGAGGGGGAGAGAGCGAGGAAAGACTGTGATCATGTGAGGGAGGGGGAGGAAGCGAGATAATACAGTGATCAGGTGAGGGAAGGGGAGAGGGCGAGGAAAGACAGTGATCAGGTGAGGGAAGGGGAGAGAGCGAGGAAAGACAGTGATCAGGTGCGGGAAGGGGAGAGGGCGAGGAAAGACTGTGATCAGGTGAGGGAAGGGGAGAGGGCGAGGAAAGACTGTGATCAGGTGAGGGAGGGGGAGAGGGCGAGGAAAGACAGTGATCAGGTGATGAAGGGGTAGAGGGCGAGGAAAGACAGTGATCAGGTGAGGGAGTGGGACAGGGTGAGGAAAAAGAGTGATCAGGTGAGGGAGGGGGATGGAGCGAGGAAAGACTGATCAGGTGAGGGAGGGGGAGGGAGCGAGGAATGTCAGTGATCAGGTGAGGGAGGGGGAGAGAGCGAGGAAAGACTGTGATCATGTGAGGGAGGGGGAGGAAGCGAGAAAATACAGTGATCAGGTGAGGGAAGGGGAGAGGGCGAGGAAAGACAGTGATCAGGTGAGGGAAGGGGAGAGAGAGCGAGGAAAGACAGTGATCAGGTGAGGGAAGGGGAGAGGGCGAGGAAAGACTGTGATCAGGTGAGGGAAGGGGAGAGGGCGAGGAAATACTGTGATCAGGTGAGGGAGGGGGAGAGGGCGAGGAAAGACAGTGATCAGGTGATGGAGGTGTAGAGGGCGAGGAAAGACAGTGATCAGGTGAGGGAGTGGGACAGGGCGAGGAAAAAGAGTGATCAGGTGAGGGAGGGGGATGGAGCGAGGAAAGTCTGATCAGGTGAGGGAGGGGGAGGGAGCGAGGAAAGTCTGATCAGGTGAGGGAGGAGGAGAGAGAGCGAGGAAAGACAGTGATCAGGTGAGGGAGGGGGAGGGAGCGAGAAAAGACAGTGATCAGGTGAGGGAGGGGAAGGAAGCGAGGAAAGACAGTGATCAGGTGAGGGAGGGGGAGAGGGTGAGGAAAGACAGTGATCAGGTGAGGGAGAGGGAGAGCGAGGAAAGAGTGATAAGGTGTGGGAGGGGGAGAGGGCGAGGAAAGACAGTGATCAGGTGAGGGAGGGGGAGGTAGCGAGGAATGACAGTGATCAGGTGAGGGAGGGGGAGAGAGCGAGGAAAGACTGTGATCATGTGAGGGAGGGGGAGGAAGCGAGATAATACAGTGATCAGGTGAGGGAAGGGGAGAGGGCGAGGAAAGACAGTGATCAGGTGAGGGAAGGGGAGAGAGCGAGGAAAGACAGTGATCAGGTGCGGGAAGGGGAGAGGGCGAGGAAAGACTGTGATCAGGTGAGGGAAGGGGAGAGGGCGAGGAAAGACTGTGATCAGGTGAGGGAGGGGGAGAGGGCGAGGAAAGACAGTGATCAGGTGATGAAGGGGTAGAGGGCGAGGAAAGACAGTGATCAGGTGAGGGAGTGGGACAGGGTGAGGAAAAAGAGTGATCAGGTGAGGGAGGGGGATGGAGCGAGGAAAGACTGATCAGGTGAGGGAGGGGGAGGGAGCGAGGAATGTCAGTGATCAGGTGAGGGAGGGGGAGAGAGCGAGGAAAGACTGTGATCATGTGAGGGAGGGGGAGGAAGCGAGAAAATACAGTGATCAGGTGAGGGAAGGGGAGAGGGCGAGGAAAGACAGTGATCAGGTGAGGGAAGGGGAGAGAGAGCGAGGAAAGACAGTGATCAGGTGAGGGAAGGGGAGAGGGCGAGGAAAGACTGTGATCAGGTGAGGGAAGGGGAGAGGGCGAGGAAATACTGTGATCAGGTGAGGGAGGGGGAGAGGGCGAGGAAAGACAGTGATCAGGTGATGGAGGTGTAGAGGGCGAGGAAAGACAGTGATCAGGTGAGGGAGTGGGACAGGGCGAGGAAAAAGAGTGATCAGGTGAGGGAGGGGGATGGAGCGAGGAAAGTCTGATCAGGTGAGGGAGGGGGAGGGAGCGAGGAAAGTCAGTGATCAGGTGAGGGAGGGGGAGGGAGAGCGAGGAAAGACACTGATCAGGTGAGGGAGGGGGAGAGGGCGAGGAAAGACACTGATCATGTGAGGGAGGGGGAGAAGGCGAGGAAAGACAATGATCAGGTGATGGAGGGGGAGAGGGAGGGAGCGAGGAAAGTCAGTGATCAGGTGAGGGAGGGGGAGATAGAGCGAGGAAAGACAGTGATCAGGTGAGGGAGGAGGAGAGAGAGCAAGGAAAGACAATGATCAGGTGAGGGAGGGGGAGAGAGAGCGAGGAAAGAGTGTGATCAGGTGCGGGAGGGGGAGAGAGCGAGAAAAGACAGTGATCAGGTGAGGGAGGGGGAGGGAGCGAGGAAAGTCAGTGATCAGGTGAGGGAGGGGGAGGGAGAGCGAGGAAATACACCGATCAGGTGAGGGAGGGGAAGGAAGCGAGGAAAGACAGTGATCAGGTGAGGGAGGGTGCGAGGGCGAGGAAAGACAGTGATCAGGTGAGGGAGGGGGAGGGAGCGAGGAAAGTCAGTGATCAGGTGAGGGAGGGGGAGGGAGAGCGAGGAAATACACCGATCAGGTGAGGGAGGGGAAGGAAGCGAGGAAAGACAGTGAACAGGTGAGGGAGGGGGAGAGGGTGAGGAAAGACAGTGATCAGGTGAGGGAGGGGGAGAGGGCGAGGAAAGACAGTGATCAGGTGAGGGAGGTGTAGGGAGCGAGTACAGTGATCAGGTGCGGGAGGGGGAGAGAGCGCGAGGAAGACAGTGATCAGGTGAGGGAAGGGGAGAGGGTGAGGAAAGACAGTGATCAGGTGAGGGAGGGGGAGGGAACGAGGAAAGACAGTGACCACGTGAGGGAGGGGGAGATGGCGAGGAAAGACAGTGATCAGGTGAGGGAGGGGGAGGGAACGAGGAAAGACAGTGACCACGTGAGGGAGGGGGAGGGAGCGATGAAAGACAGTGATCAGGTGAGGGAGGGGGAGGGAGCGAGGAAAGACAGAGATCAGGTGAGGGAGGGGGAGAGGGCGAGGAAAGACAGTGATCAGGTGAGGGAGGGGGAGAGAGCGAGGCAAGACTGATCAGGTGAGGGAGGGGGAGAGAGCGAGGAAAAACTGATCAGGTGAGGGAGAGGGAGAGGGTGAGGAAAGACAGTGATCAGGTGAGGGAGGGGGAGAGGGAGGGAGCGAGGACAGTGATCAGGTGAGCGAGGGTGAGGGAGCGAGGAAAGAGTGATCAGGTGAGGGAGGGGGAGAGGTCGAGGAAAGACAGTGATCAGGTGAGGGAGGGGGAGAGGGAGGGAGCGAGGACAGTGATCAGGTGAGGGAGGGGGAGGGAGCCAGGAAAGAGTGATCAGGTGAGGGAGGGGATAGAGAGCGAGAAAGACAGTGATCAGGTGAGGGAGGGGATAGAGAGCGAGGAAGACAGTAATCAGGTGAGGGAGTGGGAGAGGGAGAGGAAAGACTGATCAGGTGAGGGGGTGGGAGGGAGCGAGGAAAGATAGTGATCAGGTGAGGGAGGGGGTGAGGGCAAGGAAAGACAGTGATCAGGTGAGGGAGGGGGAGAGGGCGAGGAAAGACAGTGATCAGGTGAGGGTGGGGGAGAGGGCGAGGATAGACAGTGATCAGGTGAGGGAGGGGGAGGGAACGAGGAAAGACAGTGACCAGGTGAGGGAGGGGGAGGGAGCGAGGAAAGACAGTGATCAGGAGAGGGAGGGGGAGAGTGCGAGGAAGACAGTGATCAGGGGAGGGAGGTGGAGAGGGAGGGAGGGAGGACAGTGATCAGGTGAGGGAGGGGGAGGGAGCCAGGAAAGAGTGATCAGGTGAGGGTGGGGGAGAGAGATCGAGGAAGACAGTGATCAGGTGAGGGAGGGACAGAGAGCGAGGAAAGACAGTGATCAGGTGAGGGAGGGGGAGAGGGAGGGAGCGAGGACAGTGATCAGGTGAGGGAGGAGGAGGGAGCGAGGAAAGAGTGATCAGGAGAGGGAGGGGGAGAGAGAGCGAGGAAAGACAGTGATCAGCTGAGGGAGGAGGAGAGAGAGCGAGGAAAGACAGTGATCAGGTGAGGGAAGGGGAGAGAGAGCGAGGAAAGACAGTGATCAGGTGAGGGAGGGGGAGGGAGCAAGGAAAGACAGTGATCAGGTGAGGGACGGGGAGAGAGAGCGAGGAAAGACAGTGATCAGGTGAGGGAGCAGGAGAGAGAGCGAGGAAAGACAGTGATCAGGTAAGGGAAGGGGAGAGAGAGCGAGGAAAGACAGTGATCAGGTGAGGGAGGGGGAGAGAGCGAGGCAAGACTGATCAGGTGAGGGAGAGGGAGAGGGTGAGGAAAGACAGAGATCAGGTGAGGGAGGGGGAGGGAGCGAGAAAAGACAGTGGTCAGGTGAGGGAGGGGGAGAGAGCGAGGAAAAACTGATCAGGTGAGGGAGAGGGAGAGGGTGAGGAAAGACAGTGATCAGGTGAGGGAGGGGGAGAGGGAGGGAGCGAGGACAGTGATCAGGTGAGGGAGGGTGAGGGAGCGAGGAAAGAGTGATCAGGTGAGGGAGGTGGAGAGGTCGAGGAAAGAGATATCAGGTGAGGGAGGGGGAGAGGGAGGGAGCGAGGACAGTGATCAGGTGAGGGAGGGGGAGGGAGCCAGGAAAGACAGTGATCAGGTGAGGGAGGGGATAGAGAGCGAGGAAGACAGTGATCAGGTGAGGGAGTGGGAGAGGGCGAGGAAAGACTGATCAGGTGAGGGGGTGGGAGGGAGCGAGGAAAGATAGTGATCAGGTGAGGGAGGGGGTGAGAGCGAGGAAGATAGTGATCAGGTGAGGGAGGGTGAGGGGGCGAGGAAAGAGTGATCAGGTGAGGGAGGGGGAGTGGGGGAGGAAAGACAGTGACCATGTGAGGGAGGGGGAGAGGGCAAGGAAAGACAGTGATCAGGTGACGGAGGGGGAGAGGGTGAGGATAGACAGTGATCAGGTGAGGGAGGGGGAGGGAACGAGGAAAGACAGTGATCAGGTGAGGGAGGGGGAGGGAACGAGGAAAGACAGTGACCAGGTGAGGGAGGGGGAGGGAGAGAGGAAAGACAGTGATCAGGTGAGGGAGGGGGAGGGAGCGAGGAAAGACAGTGATCAGGTGAGGGAGGGGGAGGGAACGAGGAAAGACAGTGACCAGGTGAGGGAGGGGGAGGGAGCGAGGAAAGACAGTGATCAGGTGAGGGAGGGGGAGAGTGCGATTAAAGACAGTGATCAGGTGAGGGAGTGGGGGAGAGAGGGAGCGAGGACAGTGATCAGGTGAGGGAGGGGGAGGGAGCGAGGAAAGATAGTGATCAGGTGAGGGAGGGGGAGAGAGCGAGGAAGCCAGTGATCAGGTGAGGGAGGTGGAGAGGGAGGGAGGGAGGACAGTGATCAGGTGAGGGAGGGGGAGGGAGCCAGGAAAGAGTGATCAGGTGAGGGTGGGGGAGAGAGATCGAGGAAGACAGTGATCAGGTGAGGGAGGGACAGAGAGCGAGGAAAGACAGTGATCAGGTGAGGGAGGGGGAGAGGGAGGGAGCGAGGACAGTGATCAGGTGAGGGAGGGGGAGGGAGCGAGGAAAGACAGTGATCAGGAGAGGGAGGGGGAGAGAGAGCGAGGAAAGACAGTGATCAGGTGAGGGAGGAGGAGAGAGAGCGAGGAAAGACAGTGATCAGGTAAGGGAAGGGGAGAGAGAGCGAGGAAAGACAGTGATCAGGTGAGGGAGGGGGAGGGAGCGAGGAAAGACAGTGATCAGGTGAGGGACGGGGAGAGAGAGCGAGGAAAGACAGTGATCAGGTGAGGGAGCAGGAGAGAGAGCGAGGAAAGACAGTGATCAGGTAAGGGAAGGGGAGAGAGAGCGATGAAAGACAGTGATCAGGTGAGGGGGTGGGAGAGCGAGGAAAGACAGTGATCAGGTGAGGGAGGGGGAGAGGGCAAGGAAAGACAGTGATCAGGTGAGGGAGGGGGAGAGGGTGAGGATAGACAGTGATCAGGTGAGGGAGGGGGAGGGAACGAGGAAAGACAGTGACCAGGTGAGGTAGGGGGAGGGAGCGAGGAAAGACAGTGATCAGGTGAGGGAGGGGGAGAGTGCGATTAAAGACAGTGATCAGGTGAGGGAGTGGGGGAGAGAGGGAGCGAGGACAGTGATCAGGTGAGGGAGGGGGAGGGAGCGAGGAAAGATAGTGATCAGGTGAGGGAAGGGGAGAGAGCGAGGAAGACAGTGATCAGGTGAGGTAGGTGGAGGGGGAGGGAGGGAGGACAGTGATCAGGTGAGGGAGGGGGAGGGAGCCAGGAAAGAGTGATCAGGTGAGGGTGGGGGAGTGAGATCGAGGAAGACAGTGATCAGTTGAGGGAGGGGGAGAGGGCGAGGAAAGACTGATCAGGTGAGGGGGTGGGAGGGAGCGAGGAAAGATAGTGATCAGGTGAGGGAGGGGGAGAGAGCGAGGAAGACAGTGATCAGGTGAGGGAGGGACAGAGAGCGAGGAAAGACAGTGATCTGGTGAGGGAGGGGGAGACGGCGAGGAAAGACAGTGATCAGGTGAGGGAGGGGAAGTGAGAGCGAGGAAAGACAGTGATCAGGTGAGGGAGGGGGAGAGTGAGCGAGGAAAGACAGTGATCAGGTGAGGGAGGGGGAAAGAGAGCGAGGAAAGACAGTGATCAGGTGAGGGAGGGGGAGAGAGCGAGGAAAGACTGATCAGCTGAGGGAGGGGGAGAGAGCGAGGAAGACAGTGATCCGGTGAGGGAGGGGGAGAGGGAGGGAGCGAGGACAGTGATCAGGTGAGGGAGGGTGAGTGAGCGAGGAAAGAGTGATCAGGTGAGGGAGGGGGAGAGGGGGTGGAAAGACAGTGATCAGGTGAGGGAGGGGGAGGGAGCGAGGAAAGACAGTGATCAGGTGAGGGAGGGGGAGAGGGCGAGGAAAGACAGTGATCAGGTGAGGGAGTGGGGGAGAGAGGGAGCGAGGACAGTGATCGGGTGAGGGAGGGGGAGAGAGAGCGAGAAAGACAGTGATCAGGAGAGCGATGGGGAGAGAGCGAGGAAAGACGATGATCAGGTGAGGGAGGGGGAGGGAGCGAGGAAAGACAGTGATCAGGTGAGGGAGGGGGAGGGAGCGAGGAAAGACGTTGATCAGGTGAGGGAGGGGGAGGGAGCGAAGAAAGACAGTGATCAGGTGAGGAAGGGGGAGGGAGCGAGGAAAGACGATGATCAGGTGAGGGAGGGGGAGGGAGCGAGGAAAGACAGTGATCAGGTGAGGGAGGAGGAGAGAGAGCGAGGAAAGACAGTGATCAGGTGAGGGAGGGGGAGAGAGAGAGGAAAGACAGTGATCAGGTAAGGGGGTGGGAGAGCGAGGAAAGAGTGATCAGGTGAGGGAGGGGGAGAGGGCGAGGAAAGACAGTGATCAGGTGAGGGAGAGGGAGAGCGAGGAAAGAGTGATCAGGTGAGGGAGGGGGAGAGGGCGAGGAAAGACAGTGATCAGGTGAGGGAGTTGTAGGGAGCGAGGACAGTGATCAGGTGCGGGAGGGGGAGAGAGAGCGAGGAAGACAGTGATCAGGTGAGGGAGGGGGAGAGAGCGAGGAAAGACAGTGATCAGGTGAGGGAGGGGGAGAGAGCAAGGAAAGACAGTGATCAGGTGAGGGAGGGGGAGAGAGAGCGAGGAAAGACAGTGATCAGGTGAGGTAGGGGGAGAGAGAGCGAGGAAAGACTGATCAGGTGAGGGAGGAGGAGAGAGAGCGAGGAAAGACAGTGATCAGGTGAGGGAGGGGGAGAGAGAGAGGAAAGACAGTGATCAGATGAGGGGGTGGGAGAGCGAGGAAAGAGTGATCAGGTGAGGGAGGGGGAGAGGGCGAGGATAGACAGTGATCAGGTGAGGGAGAGGGAGAGTGAGGAAAGAGTGATCAGGTGCGGGAGGGGGAGAGCGCGAGGAAAGACAGTGATCAGGTTAGGGAGTTGTAGGGAGCGAGGACAGTGATCAGGTGCGGGAGGGGGAGAGAGAGCGAGGAAGACAGTGATCAGGTGAGGGAGGGGGAGAGAGCAAGGAAAGACAGTGATCAGGTGAGGGAGGGGGAGATGGCGAGGAAAGACAGTGACCCGGTGAGGGAGGGTGAGCGAGCGAGGAAAGACAGTGATCAGGTGAGGGAGGGGGAGATGGCGAGGAAAGACAGTGATCAGGTGAGGGAGGGGGAGGGAACGAGGAAAGACAGTGACCACGTGAGGGAGGGGGAGGGAGCGATGAAAGACAGTGATCAGGTGAGGGAGGGGGAGGGAGCGAGGAAAGACAGAGATCAGGTGAGGGAGGGGGAGAGGGCGAGGAAAGACAGTGATCAGGTGAGGGAGGGGGAGGGTGCGAGGAAAGACAGTGATCAGGTGAGGGAGGGGAGAGGGCGAGGAAAGACAGTGATCAGGTGAGGGAGGGGGAGAGAGAGCGAGGAAAGACAGTGATCAAGTGAGGGAGGGGGAGAGAGCGAGGAAAGACTGATCAGGTGAGGGAGTTGGAGAGAGCGAGGAAAAACTGATCAGGTGAGGGAGAGGGAGAGGGTGAGGAAAGACAGTGATCAGGTGAGGGACGGGGAGAGGGAGGGAGCGAGGACAGTGATCAGGTGAGGGAGGGTGAGGGAGCGAGGAAAGAGTGATCAGGTGAGGGAG
Source organism: Hypanus sabinus (assembly GCF_030144855.1). NCBI lineage: Eukaryota > Metazoa > Chordata > Chondrichthyes > Myliobatiformes > Dasyatidae > Hypanus > Hypanus sabinus. Next base: position 12,631 of record NW_026781049.1, read on the forward strand.
GGTGAGAGGGGGGAGGAAAGACAGTGATCAGGTGAGGGGGTGGGAGAGCGAGGAAAGACAGTGATCAGGTGAGGGAGGGGGAGAGAGAGCGAGGAAAGACAGTGATCAGGTGAGGGAGGGGGAGAGAGCGAGGAAAGACTGATCAGGTGAGGGAGTTGGAGAGAGCGAGGAAAAACTGATCAGGTGAGGGAGAGGGAGAGGGTGAGGAAAGACAGTGATCAGGTGATGGACGGGGAGAGGGAGGGAGCGAGGACAGTGATCAGGTGAGGGAGGGTGAGGGAGCGAGGAAAGAGTGATCAGGTGAGGGAGGGTGAGAGGGGGAGGAAAGACAGTGATCAGGTGAGGGGGTGGGAGAGCGAGGAAAGACAGTGATCAGGTGAGGGAGGGGGAGAGGGCAAGGAAAGACAGTGATCAGGTGAGGGAGGGGGAGGGAACGAGGAAAGAGAGTGATCAGGTGAGGGAGGGGGAGGGAACGAGGAAAGACAGTGACCAGGTGAGGTAGGGGAGAGAGAGTGAGGAAAGACAGTGATCAGGTGAGGGAAGGGGAGAGGGCGAGGAAAGACACTGATCAGGTGAGGGAGGGGGAGGGAACGAGGAAAGACAGTGACCAGGTGAGGTAGGGGGAGGGAGCCAGGATAGAGTGATCAGGTGAGGGGGTGGGAGAGCGAGGAAAGAGTGATCAGGTGAGGGATGGGGAGAGGGCGAGGAAAGACAGTGATCAGGTGAGGGAGGGGGAGAGCGAGGAAAGAGTGATCAGGTGAGGGAGGGGGAGAGGGCGAGGAAAGACAGTGATCAGGTGAGGGAGTTGTAGGGAGCGAGGACAGTGATCAGGTGCGGGAGGGGGAGAGAGAGCGAGGAATACAGTGATCAGGTGAGGGAGGGGGAGAGAGCAAGGAAAGACAGTGATCAGGTGAGGGAGGGGGAGAGAGAGCGAGGAAAGACAGTGATTCAGGTGAGGTAGGGGGAGAGAGAGCGAGGAAAGACTGATCAGGTGAGGGAGGAGGAGAGAGAGCGAGGAAAGACTGTGATCAGGTGAGGGAGGGGGAGAGAGAGAGGAAAGACAGTGATCAGGTGAGGGGGTGGGAGAGCGAGGAAAGACAGAGATCAGGTGAGGGAGGGGGAGAGGGCGAGGATAGACAGTGATCAGGTGAGGGAGGGGGAGAGAGCAAGGAAAGTCAGTGATCAGGTGAGGGAGGGGGATATGGCGAGGAAAGACAGTGATCAGGTGAGGGAGGGGGAGGGAACGAGGAAAGACAGTGATCAGGTGAGGGAGGGGGAGAGGGTGAAGAAAGACAGAGATCAGGTGAGGGAGGGGGAGGGTGCGAGGAAAGACAGTGATCAGGTGAGGGAGGGGGAAAGGGCGAGGAAAGACAGTGATCAGGTGAGGGAGGGGGAGAGAGCGAGGAAAGACTGATCAGGTGAGGGGGTGGGAGAGCGAGGAAAGACAGTGATCAGGTGAGGTAGGGGGAGAGAGAGTGAGGAAAGACTGATCAGGTGAGGGAGGAGGAGAGAGAGCGAGGAAAGACAGTGATCAGGTGAGGGAGGGGGAGAGAGAGAGGAAAGACAGTGATCAGGTGAGGGGGTGGGAGAGCGAGGAAAGAGTGATCAGGTGAGGGAGGGGGAGAGGGCGAGGAAAGACAGTGATCAGGTGAGGGAGAGGGAGAGTGAGGAAAGAGTGATCAGGTGAGGGAGGGGGAGAGGGCGAGGAAAGACAGTGATCAGGTGAGGGAGTTGTAGGGAGCGAGGACAGTGATCAGGTGCTGGAGGGGGAGAGAGAGCGAGGAAGACAGTGATCAGGTGAGAGAGGGGGAGAGAGCAAGGAAAGACAGTGATCAGGTGAGGGAGGGGGAGAGAGAGCGAGGAAAGACAGTGATCAGGTGAGGTAGGGGGAGAGAGAGCGAGGAAAGACTGATCAGGTGAGGGAGGAGGAGAGAGAGCGAGGAAAGATAGTGATCAGGTGAGGGAGGGGGGAGAGAGAGAGGAAAGACAGTGATCAGGTGAGGGGGTGGGAGAGCGAGGAAAGAGTGATCAGGTGAGGGAGGGGAGAGGGCGAGGATAGACAGTGATCAGGTGAGGGAGAGGGAGAGTGAGGAAAGAGTGATCAGGTGCGGGAGGGGGAGAGGGCGAGGAAAGACAGTGATCAGGTGAGGGAGTTGTAGGGAGCGAGGACAGTGATCAGGTGCGGGAGGGGGAGAGAGAGCGAGGAAGACAGTGATCAGGTGAGGGAGGGGGAGAGAGCAAGGAAAGACAGTGATCAGGTGAGGGAGGGGGAGATGGCGAGGAAAGACAGTGATCAGGTGAGGGAGGGGAGGGAACTAGGAAAGACAGTGACCCGGTGAGGGAGGGGTGAGCGCGCGAGGAAAGACAGTGATCAGGTGAGGGAGGGGGAGATGGCGAGGAAAGACAGTGATCAGGTGAGGGAGGGGGAGGGAGCGAGGAAAGACAGTGATCAGGTGAGGGAGGGGGAGGGAACGAGGAAAGACAGTGACCACGTGAGGGAGGGGGAGGGAGCGATGAAAGACAGTGATCAGGTGAGGGAGGGGGAGGGAGCGAGGAAAGACAGAGATCAGGTGAGGGAGGGGGAGAGGTCGAGGAAAGAGTGATCAGGTGAGGGAGGGGGAGAGGGAGGGAGCGAGGACAGTGATCAGGTGAGGGAGGGGGAGGGAGCCAGGAAAGAGTGATCAGGTGAGGGAGGAGGAGAGGGCGAGGAAAGACTGATCAGGTGAGGGGGTGGGAGGGAGCGAGGAAAGATAGTGATCAGGTGAGGGAGGGGGAGAGAGCGAGGAAGACAGTGATCAGGTGAGGGAGGGGATGAGGGAGGGTGAGGGAGCGAGGAAAGAGTGATCAGGTGAGGGAGGGGGAGTGGGGGAGGAAAGACAGTGACCAGGTGAGGGAGGGGGAGAGGGCAAGGAAAGACAGTGATCAGGTGACGGAGGGGGAGAGAGAGCGAGGAAAGACTGATCAGGTGAGGGAGGAGGAGAGAGAGCGAGGAAAGACAGTGATCAGGTGAGGGAGGGGGAGAGGAGAGGAAAGACAGTGATCAGGTGAGGGGGTGGGAGAGCGAGGAAAGAGTGATCAGGTGAGGGAGGGGGAGAGGGCGAGGAAAGACAGTGATCAGGTGAGGGAGGGGGAGAGTGCGAGGAAAGACAGTGATCAGGTGAGGGAGGGGGAGAGAGCGAGGAAAGACTGATCAGGTGAGGGAGAGGGAGAGGGTGAAGAAAGACAGAGATCAGGTGAGGGAGGGGGAGGGTGCGAGGAAAGACAGTGATCAGGTGAGGGAGGGGGAGAGGGCGAGGAAAGACAATGATCAGGTGAGGGAGGGGGAGAGAGCGAGGAAAGACTGATCAGGTGAGGGAGTTGGAGAGAGCGAGGAAAAACTGATCAGGTGAGGGAGAGGGAGAGGGTGAGGAAAGACAGTGATCAGGTGAGGGAGAGGGAGAGCGAGGAAAGAGTGATCAGGTGAGGGAGGGGGAGAGGGCGAGGAAAGACAGTGATCAGGTGAGGGAGTTGTAGGGAGCGAGGACAGTGATCAGGTGCGGGAGGGGGAGAGAGCAAGGAAAGACAGTGATCAGGTGAGGGAGGGGAGAGAGAGCGAGGAAAGACAGTGATCAGGTGAGGTAGGGGGAGAGAGAGCGAGGAAAGACTGATCAGGTGAGGGAGGAGGAGAGAGAGCGAGGAAAGACAGTGATCAGGTGAGGGAGGGGGAGAGAGAGAGGAAAGACAGTGATCAGGTGAGGGGGTGGGAGAGCGAGGAAAGAGTGATCAGGTGAGGGAGGGGGAGAGGGCGAGGATAGACAGTGATCAGGTGAGGGAGAGGGAGAGTGAGGAAAGAGTGATCAGGTGCGGGAGGGGGAGAGGGCGAGGAAAGACAGTGATCAGGTGAGGGAGTTGTAGGGAGCGAGGACAGTGATCAGGTGAGGGAGGGGGAGAGAGCAAGGAAAGACA
>NW_026781050.1:0-16516 GCF_030144855.1 Hypanus sabinus
ATCCACAATCAGTACCCCGTTCCTGCCCTCTCCCCATATCCCCTGACCCCGCTATCTTTAAGAGCTCTATCTAACTCTTTCTTGAAAGCATCCAGAGAATTGGCCTCCACTGCCTTCTGAGGCAGAGCATTCCACAGATCCACCACTCTCTGGGTGAAAAAGTTTTTCCTCAACTCCGTTCTAAATGGCCCGCCCCCCCTTATTCTCAAACTGTGGCCTCTGGTTCTGGACTCCCCCAACATCGGGAACGTGTTTCCTGCCTCCAGTGTGTCCAATCCCTCAATAATCTTATACGTTTCAATCAGATCCCCTCCCATCCTTCTAAATTCCAGTGTATACAAGCCCAGTCGCTCCAATCTTTCAACATATGACAGTCCCGCCATCCCGGGAATTAACCTCGTGAACCTACGCTGCACTCCCTCGATAGCAAGAATGTCCTCCTCAGATTAGGGGACCAAAACTGCACCCAATACTCCAGGTGTGGTCTCACCAGGGCCCTGTACAACTGCAGAAGGACCTCTTTGCTCCAATACTCGACTCCCCTTGTTATGAAGGCCAACATGCCATTAGCTTTCCTCACTAAGTATTCACTCTAATAAGAGCCCGAAGCAAAGCAAGACGAATAAACACCTCCCATTGGAGACACAGGAGGAGGCCCCCCCCAGGTTACTGTAGCTCAGGGTGGGTTGGGGGCACTGGACGCCCGTCCGTTCCAGGGACCCAGTGGTTCCGGAACGAGGAGCTCGAGAGGACTGAGGGACGCCGGGCTCCCAGGAGGGGACGGTCTCCGGTCGGCGCCCCGGACACGAGGGGCCACCATGCACCTTCGCTTCCGCGGGAGCCCCCAGCAATTCAGCCCCCCCCCCACCACCTCCCAAACCAACTTTTACCGCCGCAGTAAACGCCCCTCACGGGAACTAGCCTCCTCTCCGCGGACTCCGTTCGGTGGCTCGGGTCCCCAATGATCCCATCAAGCGCACCCGTCTCTGTAAACGTCCTGAACGGTGGGAGGTTCACACCGACAGATGCGCCGGGCTGTCCGCACCGGGGTCCCGCGATCGAGGGGGGGACGGTTCCCGTACCGGGCAGTGGTGCAGACAGTCAGGATGCTCTCGATCGAGGGGGGGACGGTTCCCGTACCGGGCAGTGGTGCAGACAGTCAGGATGCTCTCGATCGAGGGGGGGACGGTTCCCGTACCGGACAGTGGTGCAGACAGTCAGGGTGCTCTCGATCGAGGGGGGGACGGTTCCCGGACCGGACAGTGGTGCAGACAGTCAGGGTGCTCTCGATCGAGTGGGGGGACGGTTCCCGTACCGGGCAGTGGTGCAGACAGTCAGGGTGCTCTCGATCGAGGGGGGGACGGTTCCCGGACCGGACAGTGGTGCAGACAGTCAGGATGCTCTCGATCGAGGGGGGGGGGGGACGGTTCCCGGACCGGACAGTGGTGCAGACAGTCAGGATGCTCTCGATCGAGGGGGGGGGGGGACGGTTCCCGGACCGGACAGTGGTGCAGACAGTCAGGATGCTCTCGATCGAGGGGGGGGACGGTTCCCGGACCGGACAGCGGTGCAGACAGTCAGGATGCTCTCGATCGAGCCCCTGTAGAAATAATCGCTCTCTAACAGCGCGCACCCCCCCCCCCCCCCAATCCCTTCCCCAACTCAGGAGGGATCACTGTAGATTAGGAGTCATTATTTTAAACAGAGAGGATCAGAACCAGGCTTATCATCACCGGCTGTGAAATTCGTTAACTTAGCAGGAACAGTTCAATAAGCAAAATAAATTATCTGGACATTAATGACCTGGATGATGGGCTGGTAAATTGGATCAGCAAGTTTGCAGATGATACTAAGGTAGGAGGTGTTGTGGATAATGAAGTAGGTTTTCAAAGCTTGCAGAGAGATTTAGGCCAGTTAGAAGAGTGGGCTGAACGATGGCAGATGCAGTTTAGTACTGATAAGTGTGAGGTTCTACATTTTGGTAGGCATAATCAAAATAGGACATACATGGTAAATGAAAGGGCATTGAAGAATGCAGAGTAACAGGGTGATCTAGGAATAATGGTGCATAGTTCCCTGAAGGTGGAATCTCATGTGGACAGGGTGGTGAAGAAAGCTTTTGGTATGCTGGCCTTTATAAATCAGACCATTGAGTATCGGAGTTGGGATGTAATGTTAAAATTGTACAAGGCATTGGTGAGGCCAAATTTGGAGTATTGTGTACAGTTCTGGTCACTGAATTATAGGAAAGATGTCAACAAAATAGAGAGAGTACAGAGGAGATTTACTGGAATGTTACCTGGGTTTCAGCACCTAAGTTACAGGGAAAGGTTGAAGAAGTTAGGTCTTTATTCTTTGGAGTGTCGAAGGTTGAGGGGGGACTTGATAGAGGTATTTAAAATTATGAGGAGGATAGATAGAGTTGACGATGATAGGCTTTTTCCATTGAGAGTAGGGGAGATTCAAACAAGAGGATGTGAGTTGAGAGTTAGGGGGCAAAAGTTTAGGGGTGACACGAGGGGGAGCTTCTTTACTCAGAGACTGGTAGCTGTGTGGAACGAGCTTCCAGTAGAAGTGGTAGAGGCAGGTTCGGTATTGTCATTTAAAGTAAAATTGGATAGGTATATGGACAGGAAAGGAGTGGAGGGTTATGGGCTGAGTGCGGGTTGGTGGGACTAGGCGAGAGTAAGTGTTTGGCGCGGACTGGAAGGGGCGAACGGCCTGTTTCCGTGCTGTAATTGTTATCTGGTTATAAATAAATAAGTCAATTACAGTGTATGTATATTGAACAGACTAAAAATTGTACAAAAACAGAAATATATATTAAAAAGTGAGGTAGTGTCCAAGGGTTCAATGACCATTTAGGAATCGGACGGCAGAGGGGAAGAGGCTGTTCCTGAATCTCTGAGTGTGTGTCTTCAGGCTCCTGTACCTCCTCCCTGATGGCAGAGGGGAAGAGGCTGTTCCTGAATCTCTGAGTGTGTGCCTTCAGGCTCCTGTACCTCCTCCCTGATGGCAGAGGGGAAGAAGCTGTTCCTGAATCTCTGAGTGTGTGCCTTCGGGCTCCTGTACCTCCTCCCTGATGGCAGAGGGGAAGAAGCTGTTCCTGAATCGCTGAGTGTGTGCCTTCAGGCTCCTGTACCTCCTCCCTGACGGTAACAGTGAGAAAAGGGCATGTCCTGGGTGCTGGGGGGTCCTTAATAACGGACGCTGCCTTTCTGAGACACCACTCCCTGAAGATGTCCCGGGTACTTTGTAGGCCGGTGCCCGAGATGGAGCGGACCAGATTTACAACCCTCTGCAGCTTCTTTCGGTCCTGTGCAGTAGCCCCTCCGTACCAGACAGTGATGCAGTCTGTCAGAATGCTCTCCACGGTACAACTATAGAAGTTTTTGAGTGTATCTGTTGACGGGCCCAATCTCCTCAAACTCCTAATGAAGTACAACCGCCGTCTCGCCTTCTTTATAGCTGCATCTACAGTTTGGGACCAGGTCAGGTCCTAAGCACGTTTAACTTGGTGAGGCAAGAGTGGGGCTCCCTCATCTCTGCCCCTCAGCGCAGGGCTGTGTCTAAGTCCCCTCCTCCTTTGCTCTCTGTATACCCGTGACTGTGTCGCCACCTACAGGTCCAATCTGCTAATTAAATTTGCCAGCGGCACTCACTGATCGGCCCAATCTCACATAACAACGAGGCAGCCTACCGACAGGAAGTCATCACCCCGACACAGTGGTGTCAAGGAAACAGCCTCTCCCCCAACGTCACAAAAACAGAGGAGCTGGTCGTGGAATGGAGGAATCCCGCAGAAACTGATGGGAAAGCTGAGCCGACTGGGCCTGAACACCTCCCCCTGCAATGGGATCCGAGACCTCCTCAGTCAGTCCGGATCGGGAGCAGCATCTCCGACACCATCACACTGAGCACGGGGTTCCCCCCCCCCCCCCCGGGGCTGCGTGCTCGGTCCACTGCTGACCCACGACCGCGCTGCGACACACAGCTCGAACCGCGTCACCGGGTCCGCAGGCGACACGACCGCGGCGGGTCTCATCAGCTCGCGGAGAGGGAGGTGCAGCGGCTGACGGGCCGGGTGCGGAGCCGACAACCTGTCTCTGAACGCGAACGAAACCAAAGGGATGGTTGTTGACTTCCGGAGGGCACAGAGCGACCGCTCCCCGCTGAGGATTTCACCGTCTCCTCAATACCCAGAGTCTGGACTGACACCTTACTGCCCTATTGTCCTGTTTATTATTTATTGTAATGCCTGCACTGTTTCGTGCAGTTTATGCAGTCCTGGGTAGGTCTGTAGTCTGGTGTAGTTTTCTCTGTATTGTTTTTACATAGTTCAGTCTAGTTGTTGTACTGTGTCATGTGACACCACGGTCCTGAACAACGTTGTCTCATTTTTACTGTGTACTGTACCAGCAGTTATAGTCGAAATGACAATAAAAGTGACTCGACTTGGAGACGGGCTAACCCCTATTGGCATCGATGGGTCTGGGGTTGAGAGGGTGAACAGGTTTAAGTTCCCCGGCATAAACATCACCGAGAGTCTCGCGTGGTCTTTACACACCGGCGGTGCAGTGAAAAAGACACAACAGAGCCTCCCTCACCTCAGACGCTTGAGGAGGTTTGGTGTGGCCCCCCCCACCCCCCAAATCCTACAGGGGCTCGATCGAGAGCATCCTGACTGTCTGCACCACTGTCCGGTCCGGGAACCGTCCCCCCCTCGGTCGAGAGCATCCTGACTGTCTGCACCACTGTCCGGTCCGGGAACCGTCCCCCCCCCTTGATCGAGAGCATCCTGACTGTCTGCACCACTGTCCGGTCCGGGAACCGTCCCCCCCCTCGATCGAGAGCATCCTGACTGTCTGCACCACTGTCCGGTCCGGGAACCGTCCCCCCTCGATCGAGAGCACCCTGACTGTCTGCACCACTGTCCGGTCCGGGAACCGTCCCCCCCTCGATCGAGAGCATCCTGACTGTCTGCACCACTGTCCGGTCCGGGAACCGTCCCCCCTCGATCGAGAGCACCCTGACTGTCTGCACCACTGTCCGGTCCGGGAACCGTCCCCCCCCCCCCCTCGATCGAGAGCATCCTGACTGTCTGCACCACTGTCCGGTCCGGGAACCGTCCCCCCCCTCGATCGAGAGCATCCTGACTGTCTGCACCACTGTCCGGTCCGGGAACCGTCCCCCCCCCCTTGATCGAGAGCATCCTGACTGTCTGCACCACTGTCCGGTCCGGGAACCGTCCCCCCCTCGGTCGAGAGCATCCTGACTGTCTGCACCACTGCCCGGTCCGGGAACCGTCCCCCCCTCGGTCGAGAGCATCCTGACTGTCTGCACCACTGTCCGGTCCGGGAACCGTCCCCCCCTCGATCGAGAGCACCCTGACTGTCTGCACCACTGTCCGGTCCGGGAACCGTCCCCCCCTCGATCGAGAGCATCCTGACTGTCTGCACCACTGTCCGGTCAGGGAACCGTCCCCCCTCGATCGAGAGCATCCTGACTGTCTGCACCACTGTCCGGTCCGGGAACCGTCCCCCCCTCGGTCGAGAGCATCCTGACTGTCTGCACCACTGTCCGGTCCGGGAACCGTCCCCCCCCTCGATCGAGAGCATCCTGACTGTCTGCACCACTGTCCGGTCCGGGAACCGTCCCCCCCTCGATCGAGAGCACCCTGACTGTCTGCACCACTGTCCGGTCCGGGAACCGTCCCCCCCTCGATCGAGAGCATCCTGACTGTCTGCACCACTGTCCGGTCCGGGAACCGTCCCCCCCCTCGATCGAGAGCATCCTGACTGTCTGCACCACTGTCCGGTCCGGGAACCGTCCCCCCCTCGATCGAGAGCATCCTGACTGTCTGCACCACTGTCCGGTCCGGGAACCGTCCCCCCTCGATCGAGAGCATCCTGACTGTCTGCACCACTGTCCGGTCCGGGAACCGTCCCCCCCTCGATCGAGAGCATCCTGACTGTCTGCACCACTGTCCGGTCCAAGAACCGTCCCCACCCCTCGATCGAGAGCACCCTGACTGTCTGCACCACTGTCCGGTCCGGGAACCGTCCCCCCTCGATCGAGAGCATCCTGACTGTCTGCACCACTGCCCGGTCCGGGAACCGTCCCCCCCTCGATCGAGAGCATCCTGACTGTCTGCACCACTGTCCGGTCCGGGAACCGTCCCCCCCTCGATCGAGAGCATCCTGACTGTCTGCACCACTGTCCGGTCCGGGAACCGTCCCCCCCTCGATCGAGAGCATCCTGACTGTCTGCACCACTGTCCGGTCCGGGAACCGTCCCCCCCTCGATCGAGAGCATCCTGACTGTCTGCACCACTGTCCGGTCCGGGAACCGTCCCCCCCTCGATCGAGAGCACCCTGACTGTCTGCACCACTGTCCGGTCCGGGAACCGTCCCCCCCTCGATCGAGAGCACCCAGACTGTCTGCACCACTGTCCGGTCCGGGAACCGTCCCCACCCCCCCTCGATCGAGAGCACCCTGACTGTCTGCACCACTGTCCGGTCCGGGAACCGTCCCCCCCTCGATCGAGAGCATCCTGACTGTCTGCACCACTGTCCGGTCCGGGAACCGTCCCCACCCCCCCTCGATCGAGAGCATCCTGACTGTCTGCACCACTGTCCGGTCCGGGAACCGTCCCCCCCTCGATCGAGAGCATCCTGACTGTCTGCACCACTGTCCGGTCCGGGAACCGCCCCCCCCCCCCTCGATCGAGAGCACCCTGACTGTCTGCACCACTGTCCGGTCCGGGAACCGTCCCCCCCTCGATCGAGAGCATCCTGACTGTCTGCACCACTGTCCGGTCCGGGAACCGTCCCCCCCTCGTTCGAGAGCATCCTGACTGTCTGCACCACTGTCCGGTCCGGGAACCGTCCCCCCCTCGATCGAGAGCATCCTGACTGTCTGCACCACTGTCCGGTCCGGGAACCGTCGCCCCCTCGATCGAGAGCATCCTGACTGTCTGCACCACTGTCCGGTCCGGGAACCGTCCCCCCCTCGATCGAGAGCATCCTGACTGTCTGCACCACTGTCCGGTCCGGGAACCGTCCCCCCCTCGATCGAGAGCATCCTGACTGTCTGCACCACTGTCCGGTCCGGGAACCGTCCCCCCCTCGATCGAGAGCATCCTGACTGTCTGCACCACTGTCCGGTCTGGGAACCGTCCCCCCCCCCCCTCGATCGAGAGCACCCTGACTGTCTGCACCACTGTCCGGTCCGGGAACCGTCCCCCCCTCGGTCGAGAGCACCCTGACTGTCTGCACCACTGTCCGGTCCGGGAACCGTCCTCCCCTCGATCGAGAGCATCCTGACTGTCTGCACCACTGTCCGGTCCGGGAACCGTCCCCCCCTCGATCGAGAGCACCCTGACTGTCTGCACCACTGTCCGGTCCGGGAACCGTCCCCCCCTCGATCGAGAGCATCCTGACTGTCTGCACCACTGTCCGGTCCGGGAACCGTCCCCCCCTCGATCGAGAGCACCCTGACTGTCTGCACCACTGTCCGGTCCGGGAACCGTCCCCCCCTCGATCGAGAGCATCCTGACTGTCTGCACCACTGTCCGGTCCGGGAACCGCCCCCCCCCCTCGTTCGAGAGCATCCTGACTGTCTGTACCACTGTCCGGTCCGGGAACCGTCCCCCCCTCGGTCGAGAGCATCCTGACTGTCTGCACCACTGTCCGGTCCGGGAACCGTCCCCCCCCCTCGATCGAGAGCATCCTGACTGTCTGCACCACTGTCCGGTCTGGGAACCGTCCCCCCCCCCCCCTCGATCGCGGGACCCTGGTGCGGACAGCCCGGCGCATCTGTCGGTGTGAACCTCCCACCGTTCAGGACGTTCACAGAGACGGGTGTGTAAAAAGGGCACCGAAGGATCATCGGGGACCCGAGTCACCCCCGAACACAAACTCTCCCGGCTGCTTCCGTCCAGGAAACGGGTCCGTGGCGTAAAAGCCGGGAGCGATAGGCTCCGGGACAGCTTCTCCCGCCGGGCCGACAGACCGGTGAATTCACGCCCACACAACGGTATTTCTAAGCTATATTGACTGCCCTGTTGTATGTAGTATTTATTTGAAATTACGATAAAAGGGACATTCAGACGGAGATGTAACGTGAAGATTTTTACTCCTGACGAATGTGAAGGATGTAAGAGACAAAGTCAACTCAATTCACCGGACCCCTTTCACGAGAACAGGCTGACAGATTAGAAGAGTGAGGTCACCGTCCGACGACAAACCCCCATCGCTTGGGAGTGACAGCTCCAGGGTGACACCGAGGAGGCAGTGCGAGCGGGCCGAACGGAATCGACGGGCCGCATCAGCTCCATCGCTGACATGCGAGGCCGTGCGAAAGGTCTGCATCTGCCAACGTGGAGCGGAGAGCCGGTCTGCCAACCCGGCGGGGAGGAAAGGAGGTCTGCGGGAGGGGCAGAGATGGACTGCCGGGGGGATGGGTGCCCACACCCGGCCCCGAGACACCAGGCAGGGTCGGCTTATCGATCATTAGAGAATGTCTCTCTGGCGCTTCCCGCTCCCTCCCCCCTTTCCCCAACCATGATTCCCCTCTCCCTGCCCCCCCCTTCCCCACTCTCAGCCCACAACAGAATCAGTTTTCTCATCACTCCCGTGCCTCATAAAAATCTGTTCTTTATTTTTGCGGCATCAGAACAGGGCAAAACATAGACTTACTACAGTACTGTGCAAAGGTAGGACACACACACACACACACACACACACCGAGGGATTCCACGATTGATGAAGGCCAATTCACCGTACGCCTTCTTAACCACAGAGTCAACCTGCGCAGCTGCTTTGAGCGTCCTGTGGACTCGGACCCCAAGATCCCTCTGATCCCCCACACTGCCCGGAGTCTCACCATTAATACTATATTCTGCCGTCAGATTTGACCGACCAAAATGAACCACCTCACACTTATCTGGGTTGAACTCCATCTGCCACCTCTCAGCCCAGTTTTACATCCTATCAATGTCCCGCTGTAACCCCTGACTGCCTCCACACTGTCCACGACACCCCCAACCTTTGAGTCATCAGCAGATTTACTAACTCATCCCTCCACTTCCTCATCCAGGTCATTTATGAAAATCACAAAGAGTGAGGGTCCCAGAACAGATCCCTGAGGCACACCATTGGTCACCGGCCCCCATGCAGAATATGACCCGTCTACAACCACTCTTTGCTATGCTGGCCTTTATAAATCAGAGCATTGAGTATCGGAGTTGGGATGTAATGTTAAAATTGTACAAGGCATTGGTGAGGCCAAATTTGGAGTATTGTGTACAGTTCTGGTCACCGAATTATAGGAAAGATGTCAACAAAATAGAGAGAGTACAGAGGAGATTTACTAGAATGTTACATAGAAACATAGAAAATAGGTGCAGGAGGAGGCCATTTGGCCCTTCGAGCCTGTACCGCCATTCAGTATGATCATGGCTGATCATCCAACTCAGAACCCTGTAGCTGCTTTCTCTCCATACCCCCTGATCCCTTTAGACACAAGGGCCATATCTAACTCCCTCTCAAATATATCCAATGAACCGGCCTCAGCTGTTTCCTGTGGCAGAGAATTCCACAGACTCACCACTCTCTGTGTGAAGAAGTTTTTCCTCATCTCGGTCCTAAAAGGCTTCCCATTTATCCTTAAACTGTGACCCCTCGTTCTGGACTTCCCCAACATGGGGAACAATCTTCCTGTATCTAACCTGTCCAATCCCTTTAGAATTTTATACGTTTCAGTAAGATCCCCCCTCAATCTGCTAATATGACCCGTCTACAACCACTCTTTGCCTTCTGTGGGCAAGCCAGTTCTAGATCCACAAAGCAATGTCCCCTTGGATCCCATGCCTCCTTGGATCTCGGTGTACAAGGGTTGGACGCACACACGATGATCGGTGGGGAGTGTCGAGGGACAGGGGGACCTCGGTGTACGAGGGTCGGACACACACGATGATCGGTGGGGAGTGTCGAGGGACAGGGGGACCTCGGTGTACGAGGGTAGGACACACACCGTGAACGGTGGGGAGTGTCGAGGGACAGGGGGACCTCGGTGTACGAGGGTCGGACACACACCGTGAACGGTGGGGTGTTGAGGGACAGAGGGACCTCGGTGTACGAGGGTAGGACACACCGTGAACGGTGGGGAGTGTCGAGGGACAGGGGGACCTCGGTGTACGAGGGTAGGACACACACCGTGAACGGTGGGGAGTGTCGACGGACAGGGGGACCTCGATGTACGAGGGTAGGAGACACACCGTGAACGGTGGGGAGTGTCGAGGGACAGAGGGACATCGGGGTACGAGGACAGGACACACACTGTGAACGGTGGGGAGTGTCGAGGGACAGGGGGACCTCGGTGTACGAGGGTAGGACACACACCGTGAACGGTGGGGAGTGTCGAGGGACAGGGGGACCTCGGTGTACGAGGGTAGGACACACACCGTGAACGGTGGGGAGTGTCGAGGGACAGGGGGACCTCGGTGTACGAGGGTAGGACACACACCATGAACGGTGGGGAGTGTCGAGGGACAGGGGGACCTTGGTTGTACGAGGGTCGGACACACACCGTGAACGGTGGGGAGTGTCGAGGGACAGGGGGACCTCGGTGTACGAGGGTCGGACACACACGTGAACGGTGGGGTGTTGAGGGACAGAGGGACCTCGGTGTACGAGGGTCGGACACACACCGTGAACGGTGGGGAGTGTGGAGGGACAGGGGGACCTCGGTGTACGAGGGTAGGACACACACCGTGAACGGTGGGGAGTGTCGAGGGACAGGGGGACCTCGGTGTACGAGGGTAGGACACACACCCGTGAACGGTGGGGAGTATCGAGGGACAGGGGGGACCTCGGTGTACGAGGGTAGGACACACACCGTGAACGGTGGGGGAGTGTCGAGGGACAGGGGGACCTCGGTGTACGAGGGTCGGACACACACCGTGAACGGTGGGGAGTGTCGAGGGACAGGGGGACCTCGGTGTACGAGGGTCGGACACACACCGTGAAAGGTGGGGAGTGTCGAGGGACAGGGGGACCTCGGTGTACGAGGGTCGGACACACACACTGTGAACGGTGGGGAGTGTCGAGGGACAGGGGGACCTCGGTGTACGAGGGTAGGACACACACCGTGAACAGTGGGGAGTGTCGAGGGACAGGGGGACCCTCGGTGTACGAGGGTAGGACACACACCGTGAACGGTGGGGAGTGTCGAGGGACAGGGGGACCTCGGTGTACGAGGGCGGGACACACACCGTGAACGGTGGGGAGTGTCGAGGGACAGAGGGACCTCGGTGTATGAGGGTAGGACACACACCGTGAACAAGGGGGGATTGTCGAGGGACAGGGGGACCTCGGTGTACGAGGGTCGGACACACTCTGTGAACGGTGGGGAGTGTCGAGGGACAGGGGGACCTCGGTGTACGAGGACAGGACACACACCGTGAACGGTGGGGAGTGTCGAGGGACAGGGGGACCTCGGTGTACGAGGGTCGGACACGCACCGTGAACGGTGGGGGACTGTCGAGGGACAGGGGGACCTCGGTGTACGAGGGTAGGACACACACCGTGAACGGTGGGGAGTGTCGAGGGACAGGGGGACCTCGGTGTACGAGGGTCGGACACACACCGTGAACGGTGGGGAGTGTCGAGGGACAGGGGGGACCTTGGTGTACGAGGGTCGGACACACACCGTGAACGGTGGGGAGTGTCGAGGGACAGGGGGACCTCGGTGTACGAGGGTCGGACACACACCGTGAACGGTGGGGGTGTTGAGGGACAGAGGGACCTCGGTGTACGAGGGTCGGACACACACCGTGAAAGGTGGGGAGTGTCGAGGGACAGGGGGACCTCGGTGTACGAGGGTCGGACACACACACTGTGAACGGTGGGGAGTGTCGAGGGACAGGGGGACCTCGGTGTACGAGGGTAGGACACACACCGTGAACAGTGGGGAGTGTCGAGGGACAGGGGGACCTCGGTGTACGAGGGTAGGACACACACCGTGAACGGTGGGGAGTGTCGAGGGACAGGGGGACCTCGGTGTACGAGGGCGGGACACACACCGTGAACGGTGGGGAGTGTCGAGGGACAGAGGGACCTCGGTGTATGAGGGTAGGACACACACCGTGAACAAGGGGGATTGTCGAGGGACAGGGGGACCTCGGTGTACGAGGGTCGGACACACTCTGTGAACGGTGGGGAGTGTCGAGGGACAGGGGGACCTCGGTGTACGAGGACAGGACACACACCGTGAACGGTGGGGAGTGTCGAGGGACAGGGGGACCTCGGTGTACGAGGGTCGGACACGCACCGTGAACGGTGGGGGACTGTCGAGGGACAGGGGGACCTCGGTGTACGAGGGTAGGACACACACCGTGAATGGTGGGGAGTGTCGAGGGACAGGGGGACCTCGGTGTACGAGGGTAGGACACGCACCGTGAACGGTGGGGAGTGTCGAGGGACAGGGGGACCTCGGTGTACGAGGGCGGGACACACACCGTGAACTGTGGGGAGTGTCGAGGGACAGGGGGACCTCGGTGTACGAGGACAGGACACACACCAGTGAACGGTGGGGAGTGTCGAGGGACAGGGGGACCTCGGTGTACGAGGGTAGGACACACACCGTGAACGGTGGGGAGTGTCGAGGGACAGGGGAACCTCGGTGTACGAGGGTAGGACACGCACCGTGAACGGTGGGGAGTGTCGAGGGACAGGGGGGACCTCGGCGTACGAGGGCGGGACACACACCGTGAACGGTGGGGGAGTGTCGAGGGACAGGGGGACCTCGGTGTATGAGGGTAGGACACACACCGTGAACGGTGGGAGAGTGTCGAGGGACAGGAGGGGACCTCGGTGTACGAGGACAGGACCACGCACCGTGAACGGTGGGGAGTGTCGAGGGACAGGGGGACCTCGGTGTACGAGGATAGGACACACACCGTGAAACGGTGGGGAGTGTCGAGGGACAGGGGGACCTCGGTGTACGAGGGTAGGACACACACCGTGAACGGTGGGGAGTGTCGAGGGACAGGGGGACCTTGGTGTACGAGGGTAGGACACACACCGTGAAAAGGTGGGCGAAGTGTCGAGGGACAGGGGGACATCGGTGTACGAGGGTAGGAACACACACCGTGAACGGTGGGGAGTGTCGAGGGACAGCGGGGACCTCGGTGTACGAGGACAGGACACACACCGTGAACGGTGGGGAGTGTCGAGGGACAGGGGGACCTCGGTGTACGAGGGTAGGACACACACCGTGAACGGTGGGGAATGTCGAGGGACAGGGGACCTCGGTGTACGAGGGGTAGGACACACACCGTGAACGGTGGGGAGTGTGGAGGGACAGGGGGACCTCGGTGTACGAGGGTAGGACACACACCGCGAACGGTGGGGAGTATCGAGGGACAGAGGGACCTCGGGGTACGAGGGACAGGACACACACTGTGAACGGTGGGGAGTGTCGAGGGACAGGGGGACCTCGGTGTACGAGGGTAGGACACACACCGTGAACGGTGGGGAGTCTCGAGGGGACAGGGGGACCTCGGTGTACGAGGGTAGGACACACACACCGTGAACGGTGGGGAGTGTCGAGGGACAGGGGGACCTCGGTGTACGAGGGTAGGACAGCACACCCGTGAACGGTGGGGGAGTGTCGAGGGGACAGGGGGACCCTCGGTGTAACGAGGGTAGGACACACACCCGTGAACGGTGGGGAGTGTCGAGGGACAGGGGGACCTCGGTGTACGAGGGTAGGACACACACCATGAACGGTGGGGAGTGTCGAGGGACAGGGGGACCTTGGTGTACGAGGGGTCGGACACACACCGTGAACGGTGGGGAGTGTCGAGGGACAGGGGGACCTCGGTGTACGAGGGGTCGGACACACACCGTGAACGGTGGGGGTGTTGAGGGACAGAGGGACCTCGGTGTACGAGGGTCGGACACACACCGTGAACGGTGGGGAGTGTGGAGGGACAGGGGGACCTCGGTGTACGAGGGTAGGACACACACCGTGAACGGTGGGGAGTGTCGAGGGACAGGGGGACCTCGGTGTACGAGGGTAGGACACACACCGTGAACGGTGGGGAGTATCGAGGGACAGGGGGGACCTCGGTGTACGAGGGTAGGACAACACACCGTGAACGGTGGGGAGTGTCGAGGGACAGGGGGACCTCGGTGTACGAGGGTCGGACACACACCGTGAACGGTGGGGGAGTGTCGAGGGACAGGGGGACCTCGGTGTACGAGGGTCGGACACACACCGTGAAAGGTGGGGAGTGTCGAGGGACAGGGGGACATCGGTGTACGAGGGTAGGACACACACCGTGAACGGTGGGGAGTGTCGAGGGACAGCGGGACCTCGGTGTACGAGGACAGGACACACACCGTGAACGGTGGGGAGTGTCGAGGGACAGGGGGACCTCGGTGTACGAGGGTAGGACACACACCGTGAACGGTGGGGAATGTCGAGGGACAGGGGACCTCGGTGTACGAGGGTAGGACACACACCGTGAACGGTGGGGAGTGTCGAGGGACAGGGGGACCTCGGTGTACGAGGGTAGGACACACACCGTGAACGGTGGGGTGTTGAGGGACAGAGGGACCTCGGTGTACGAGGGTCGGACACACACCGTGAACGGTGGGGGAGTGTGGAGGGACAGGGGGGACCTCGGTGTACGAGGGTAGGACACACACCGTGAACGGTGGGGAGTGTCGAGGGACAGGGGGGACCTCGGTGTACGAGGGTAGGACACACACCGTGAACGGTGGGGAGTGTCGAGGGACAGGGGGACCTCGGTGTACGAGGGTAGGACACACACCGTGAACGGTGGGGAGTGTCGAGGGACAGGGGGACCTCGGTGTACGAGGGTAGGACACACACCCGTGAACGGTGGGGAGTGTCGAGGGACAGGGGGACCTCGGGTGTACGAGGGTAGGACACACACCATGAACGGTGGGGAGTGTCGAGGGACAGGGGGACCTTGGTGTACGAGGGTCGGACACACACCGTGAACGGTGGGGAGTGTCGAGGGACAGGGGGACCTCGGTGTACGAGGGTCGGACACACACCGTGAACGGTGGGGTGTTGAGGGACAGAGGGACCTCGGTGTACGAGGGTCGGACACACACCGTGAACGGTGGGGAGTGTGGAGGGACAGGGGGACCTCGGTGTACGAGGGTAGGGACACACACCGTGAACGGTGGGGAGTGTCGAGGGAAAGGGGGACCTCGGTGTACGAGGGTAGGACACACACCGTGAACGGTGGGGAGTGTCGGGGGACAGGGGGACCTCGGTGTACGAGGGTAGGACACACACCGTGAACGGTGGGGAGTGTCGAGGGACAGGGGGGACCTCGGTGTACGAGGGTAGGACACACTCCGTGAACGGTGGGGGAGTGTCGAGGGACAGGGGGGACCTCGGTGTACGAGGGTAGGACACACACCGGTGAACGGTGGGGAGTGTCGAGGGACAGGGGGACCTCGGTGTACGAGGGTAGGACACACACCGTGAACGGTGGGGAATGTCGAGGGACAGGGGACCTCGGTGTACGAGGGTAGGACACACACCGTGAACGGTGGGGAGTGTCGAGGGGACAGGGGGACCTCGGTGTACGAGGGTAGGACACACACCGTGAACGGTGGGGAGTGTCGAGGGACAGGGGGACCTCGGTGTACGAGGGTAGGACACACTCCGTGAACGGTGGGGAGTGTCGAGGGACAGGGGGACCTCGGTGTACGAGGGTAGGACACACACCGTGAACGGTGGGGGAGTGTCGAGGGACAGGGGGACCTCGGTGTACGAGGGTAGGACACACACCGTGAACGGTGGGGAATGTCGAGGGACAGGGGGACCTCGGTGTACGAGGGTAGGACACACACCGTGAACGGTGGGGAGTGTCGAGGGACAGGGGGACCTCGGTGTACGAGGGTAGGACACACACCGTGAACGGTGGGGAGTGTCGAGGGACAGGGGGGACCTCGGTGTACGAGGGTAGGACACACACCGTGAACGGTGGGGAGTGTCGAGGGACAGGGGGACCTCGGTGTACGAGGGTAGGACACACACCATGAACGGTGGGGAGTGTCGAGGGACAGGGGGACCTTGGTGTACGAGGGTCGGACACACACCGTGAACGGTGGGGAGTGTCGAGGGACAGGGGGACCTCGGTGTACGAGGGTCGGACACACACCGTGAACGGTGGGGTGTTGAGGTACAGAGGGACCTCGGTGTACGAGGGTCGGACACACACCCGTGAACGGTGGGGAGTGTCGAGGGACAGGGGGACCTCGGTGTACGAGGGTAGGACACACACCGTGAACGGTGGGGTGTTGAGGGACAGAGGGACCTCGGTGTACGAGGGTCGGACACACACCGTGAACGGTGGGGAGTGTGGAGGGACAGGGGGACCTCGGTGTACGAGGGTAGGACACACACCGTGAACGGTGGGGAGTGTCGAGGGACAGGGGGACCTCGGTGTACGAGGGTAGGACAC
>NW_026781051.1:0-16387 GCF_030144855.1 Hypanus sabinus
GTCCAGAATCATTTGTGTTTGATCGTTTCTGGTGATCGTTTTGATCGTTTTTGTTTCTGGTGCATACAAAAGCAACTGAAAGTGGGAATTGATATTTTATTTTCAACGCACTCAAGTTGATTCTACCTGAACGTGATTTTTACCTGATGTTGATGGAAGCTCTAGCATAAATCCATAAGAATTTGAGCAAATTGTTTTACCTGTTCCCCTGGATCGCATGCCATTCTCTGCAGGAAAATTTGCAACAAAAATAATTATGTGTTGCCAGGCCTGTTCGCAAAACTCTAGCCACAACTTAATAGTCTTTAAGGTCATGATAATTTGAAATAATTTGAAATCTATCATATGTAATTTAGATTATATCATGAGCGTTCCCTGTTGGATACCATACGTATGTGTAAGCCTAATTTGAAATGTACCTATCTGGGCGCTTTTTTTTCGCCATAATATACAGTATATATATAATTTTTGATGCCAATGTTAATGTTTCACTTGGTCCCTGCATTCCATCCGTTAACATGCCTAAACGCAATTACATTTTTAACAAAATGTAATTGACTTCAGCACAACTTTGACTATCTCTGGCATTGTTCACATAATAAATTAAGTTATTGAGCGGTTTTCTTGTTAGGCATATTTACCTGCCCTAATACTTTCAGCATTTCAATGAAATATCGACTATTGATGTGCTGAAAATTGATTTAAATTTTATTACTCTGGGCAAAATCCCACAGATTTATATTACCTGAAACAATTTCCAGGTGAAGAATGAATAACTGGACGCCATATAAATGAGCAAACAAATGGGAGTACACCGACGCTGAATATTCTTCCTTGAGCATATTGTGGAGCTATAGGCGCAATCAGTTTACAAGTACAGTATTATTATGAATAGTATAATGAATCTAGGCGGAGTCCTCTGATATATGATAATTAGACATATAAAAGAGGTAAGAGCAATATAATTATTTGGTGCGATTACGGGTAAAGGAAATTTCACTCCACACTACATGGCGTTTCCCCGCAATGATGTCAGCAAAAATGAGGCATACAACTGCTCATCGGAGCCTAGACTGTTTTCTCTGGAATATTAGTCACCTCAATCCTGCCAACAATAATGTTACATATCGAAGTTTAACCAATCTCACCTGTAATGGGTTGTGTGTAAAGCAGACAGCAAAATAGTTTCAGGGATTTCTTGGCGAAAGGCCGGCCGTATTTTTTTTAATTGATGCTGCCTGGCCTGCTAAGTTCCTCCAGCATTTTGTGTGTGTTGCTTCAGGATAACATCTTTATTTTTCGAGGAGAGAGGTAACGTATTCACGGACAGTATGAAGATGAAAATGTAAACAGAAACACATTGTACCGCCGACAAGTATTAAGGCAGAAAACATCGATCGTAAGGAAGACGCGCCTGCACTCCCTAATATGCTTTTCACAACAAATTAAAAACTTTAGATCAAAATCAATTTCATTGAATGTCCAATGCCAGAACAAACGGAAGCCGTTTTCGCCAGCGTCCACCTAAACAAAAGTTGAAACTTCAGAGAGACTTTGTTTCTTCCTCATATTTCGATATGCATATATCTGGAACAATACCGTAAGGAAATACAATGAATTTTTAATAAACATTCACACCGTTCAACGCCAGATCAAATGTACATTTATAATCTTCACATAACTGTTAGTGAAAAAAAACATTTGTGTGATGCCTTCTCACCAGCTTCCTGTAGACTTTTTCTGAGTTTTTCTATTTCTGCAATTAAGTGGTGGCACACAGCAGAATTATATCTCTGCAAACTAAATTCGCTAAACTATTAAGAATTTATCAGATCAGAAGATTTGCTGTGATAAGAAAACAAAAACAAAGAGACGATAAGTTGTGGTTGCAGAGAAGTCCAGAGGGGTGATGGCGGGATCTATTCCAGACCTCCCGCTCAAACATTAGAAGTCTGAAGTCATTTAACATCACTCCCAGCTCAATATATAAAAATGTCTCCAGATTCACCTTGATCTTTCCTTTGCAAATCATCAACTGTAAAGGAGTAGAACAGGTCAATAAATGCGCCTAAATGTTTAGCATTCTTATTTTTATGCAACTGCTCAACGCCTCCCTCTGCAACAGGATACCTGACTTACCTAGCACCAGACCTCAATGTAGAAGGATAAGATGCAACTGACACACGGTCATTTTGAGCACTGGTGTTTGACAAGGTCTCGATCATAAAGAGGCCAAAATTCCCTTCCAAAGTCTGCTGTTGTAGCCCATCCTTTGAAATAGTTACTGCAATGGAAACTGCATAGTGTGGTTATAGAATGCTATTTGTGGTGGAGCAATGCTGCAGGGGAAACTTGCAGTTACTTCGTTATAAATGAAATTTGTTGGTTATTCGTTTTCTTCGTGCTGGCTATGTTAGATGCATCCAAGTGAAGGTGTGCTACAGTGAGGGGTGCTGGGCATGTCAGTATGCAGAGAGGTATATCAGGGTATTTGAAAATGACGGTGAGCGGTGTGCTGGGTGTTAAGAGTCTTATACTGACCTGAGTGAACTGCATCAGAACGTCAGTGCCCGATGCGAGTTATACCAGAATGGCAGAGTAAGTGATGTAAGATATATCCACGTGGTATTGCAAAGGTCACTGAGCGTATAGGTGCTGTAATAAAGAATGGGGTGTGGTGGACTATAAGAGCCAAACGAGCAATGTGCACCAGAGCAGTATCTGGTGTGTATGACATGTTAAGTATGTGAGAGCAGGATAGAAATTCCAGTACAGGAGCAGAGTATATAAGAATGTTGAATTGAGGGATATGCTGATGCCGCCGGCAATGTTTGCACTGCATGAAGCAGAATAAGAAAATAAATGGTGCCAGCTTCAAATGGATTCCCCAAGAATCTCTGACTTACAACATTGTATTGAAGTGAATAATTGCGTTTTGTATTTTAATGAGGCAGATAGATTTCCAATCCGCTCAGTTACTGACAATTTTCTGCTTAATAGTCTCACACAAAATGCTGAAGGAACTGAGCAAGCGAGACAACGTCTATAGAAAGGAGTAGAGAGTCCACGTATCGGGCCTTCATCAGGTCTCGAATGGAAACGTGGACCCTCCCTAGACGCTGCCTAACCTGCTGAGTTCACTCATCATTTTAGCTGTGGATTTCCAGCGTGTCCAGAATCATTTGTGTTTGATCGTTTCTGGTGCATACAAAGCAACTGAAAGTGGGAATTGATATTTTATTTTCAACGCACTCAAGTTGATTCTACCTGAACGTGATTTTTACCTGATGTTGATGGAAGCTCTAGCAAAAATCCATAAGAATTTGAGCAAATTGTTTTACCTGTTCCCCTGGATCGCATGCCATTCTCTGCAGGAAAATTTGCAACAAAAATAATTATGTGTTGCCAGGTCTGTTCGCAAAACTCTAGCCACAACTTAATAGTCCTTTAGTCATGATAATTTGAAATAATTTGAAATCTATCATATGTAATTTAGATTATATCATGAGCGTTCCCTGTTGGATACCATACGTATGTGTAAGCCTAATTTGAAATGTACCTATCTGGGCGCTTTCTTTCGCCATAATATACAGTATATATATAATTTTTGATGCCAATGTTAATGTTTCACTTGGTCCCTGCATTCCATCCGTTAACATGCCTAAACGCAATTACATTTTTAACAAAAAGTGCAAACGTTAGTAAACGACTGCCGTTTTTGAAACTGTGAGAAAGGTGAGCAGTAAGATCCGAATAACTGATTTTATTCAAAGAATGAAAGAATGCGTGTTTATAGCAACACACAATCAGACAAACCCTTACCAGCCTCTTGCAGCTTTGCTGTCAGCTTCCCTATCTCTGGAGAAAAAAAATCGTGTACGTAAGGATCAATTGCATGCAATTCCCACAGCAGTCGAGCTTAATAATTGACTGGTCGCTGGAGTAATTTGACAGCAGACATGAGAGAATCTGCAGAAGCTGAAAATCCAAACCAAGTCACACAAAATCCTGGAGAAACTCAGTCCTGATGAAGGGTCTCGGCTCGAAACACGACTGTTTGCTCATTTAGATAGATACTAACTGGCTTGCTGCCGGATGGTGGCGGAGTGGCATCAGCGCTGGACTGCGGGGCAGAAAGTCCCGAGTTCGAATCCAGCCGATTCCCGTGAACGTTTTCCATCCGCGCTGGGTTGACAGTCGAGCTAACAACTGGACCTCGTAAAAAAGAATTTGCCAGCTACAGAAAATTCAACAGCAAAAAATAAAAAGTTGATGGCCTAAGCTCTGTCGCGAGTTCCGCAAACATGTTTTTGTGCGTTATCTGTTTGATAGCAACTCTATCAGCTGCGCCACTTTGACACTATGAAACGTGCCATCGCTGCATCACTGGCGTAGTTTCCTCGCTCAATACCCTTTATATAAAATCATACTTGGCATTCATTCGTTGATTCTTGATTGGTCATGAAGGGATACGTTGGGGGTGGGGGAGACGGCAGGAGATTGGGGCTGAGGAAAAATCGATCAGACATAATGAAACGGCGGAGCCTACTCGACGGGACAAATGACTTAATTCTTCTCCAACAGCTTGTGATCTTATGGTCTTAAAACTTGTATCGGCCGGGGGTGAAATTTCTGATTAGAAACTTGGGTATACATGCCCCTGTTTGCATTGCTGGCGACATAAGCGACTGTAGTTAGAGGGAAGATGTTCATTACAAAAAAGGTGGAGCAAGAGATGTCAGGCGATGGACTGATCCAGTGCGAAGATGGCAGACAGATGTGTAGAGCCTAAATCCCGAAAACAACAGTTGGCAGCGAAAAAGAGCCGATGATTGAATCTGAGGCAGATGAACATAGAATAAGGGGGTTTTGAGGACAGCAGGCGGAGGGAGGAGTGATGGATGACGAGCTGTTGGAAATTTTGGTGGCGGAGAACGAGACAATTGGGAGCCATGTGGATTAGCAGGATAGAGCGAAGGGAAAACGGTTAGTGAGAGCATCTTAAATTCTGATCTGCTACCGATACCGGGCTGTTATAAGAAATAAGGCGGACGAACTCGTGGCGCAATTAGAGATTGGTCGGTATGATGCTCTGGGCATCACAGAGTCGTGGTTAAAAGAAGGTCATAATGAGAGGTTTAGATCAAAGGATATACGTTACATCGGAAAGACAGGCAGGAAGGCATAGCCGGTGCTGTGGCTCTGTTGGTAAGAGATGGAATTACATCTTTAGCAAGAGGTGATATACAGTCAGAGAATGTTGAGTCTTGCATGGAGTTAAGAAACTACAAGGGCAAAAATCCATTATGGGAATCATTTATAGGCCTCTAAATAGTTGCCGAGAAATGAAGTTGAGACTGTAAAGGGAGCTGGAAAAAGCACGTAATAAGGGTAAAATTATAATTTTAATTGGGGAATTCAGTATGTAAAAGGACTGGGAGAATCAAGTTGGTGTCGGATCGCAAGAGAGGGACGCTGTTGAATGTTTATCAGATGGCTTTTTAGAGCAGCATATGTTTAAGCCCACTCGGGAAGAGGCCATCCTCGAATGGGTGTTGTGTAATGACCCCGATCTTATTAGGGAGCTTAACGTAAAGAAACCTTGAGAGGAAGTGATCATTATATGATTGAATTCAGACTGCAATTTGAGAGAGAGAAGCATAACTCACATGCATCAGTAACACAATGGAATAAAGGGAATTACAGAGGCATGAGAGACGAACTTCCGCAGGTGGACTGGAGAAGGATAATGGCGGCGATGACGGCAGAGCAGAAACGGCTGAAGTTTATGGGAACAGTTCACAAGGCACATGATAGATATGCACACTGACGAAGAAGTTCTCAAATGGCAGGGCTGTACAACCATGGCTGACAAAGGGAGTAAAGGACTGCATAAAAGCAAAGGAAGGGGCCTATAAGGCAGCGAAAGTGAGTGGTACGTTGGTTGGATGGGAAGATTTTAAAATCTAACGGAAGACAACCAAAACGCTACAAGAAGGGAAAAGATGAAATATGAGGGCAAACTAGCCAATAATATAAAGGAGGAGACTAAACTTTTTTTTCTGTTATACAAAGATGCGAGAGTTGATATTGCCCTACTGGAAAGTGATGCTGGTGAGGTAGTACTGTGTGACAAAGAAATGACAGATGAACGTAATTCGTACTTTGCATCAGTGCTCACTGTGGAAGACTCCAGCTGTGTGCCTTAGGTCTGTGGGTGTCAGGGAGCAGGAGTGAGCGTCATTGCTATTGCAAAGAAAAAAGTGTTAGGACACCTCAAAGGTCTTAATGTGGATAAGCACCTGGACTAGATGGACTCCATCCCAGAGTACTGAGAGAGATGGCTGAAGAGATAACGGATGAACTGCTCATGATCTTTCACGAATCGCTTGGTTCTGGATGGTCCCGGAGCACTGGAAGATTCCAAACGCCACTCCCCTCTTTAAGAAGGGAAGAAAGCAAAAGGAAGGACATTATAGGCCAGTTAGCCTAATCTCAGTGGTTGGTAAATATCTGTTATTAAGGATGAGGTTTTGGGGTACTTGGAGACTGATGATAAAGTCAAAGTCAGCGTGGTTTCTGTGAAGAAATCTTGTCTGAAATATCATTTAGAGTTCTTTGATGAGGGAACAAGCAGGGTGATCAAAGGAGAGGCAGTGGATGATATTTGCCTGGATTTTCGGAAGGCATTTGATAAGGTACCACACATGAAGCTGCTTAACATGATAAAATCCTTTGGGATGCAGGAAAGATACTGACATGGATAGAGGAATTGCCGACAGGCCGGAGGCAGCGAGTGGGAATAAACGGGACCTTTTTTGGTCGGCTGCTTGTGTCTAGTGGTGTTCCTCAGTGATTAGTATTGGGACCGCTATTTTTCACATTGTTTGCCAATGTTTTGGATAATGGAATTGAAAAGTTTGTAGCAAAGGTTGCCGATGATACGAAGATAGGTGGAGGGATAGGTCGTGCAGAGGAAGCAATGCGATTGAAGCAGGACTTGGACAACTTGGAATAACGTGCAAAAGCGCGGCGGATGGAATGGAGTTTTGGGAAATGTATGATAAGTCATTTTGGTAAAAGGGACAATAGTGCGGACTATTACCTAATCAGGGAGAACGTTCAAACATCAAAGGTGCCGATGGTCTTAGTAGTCCTCGTGCAAGACCCCTACAAGGTTGAATCTATGGTAAAAGCCAGGAGATAATGCTGATGCTTTATAAGACACTCGACAGGCCGCACTTGGAGTATTGTGAACTGTTTTGGGCCCCATATCTTAGAAAGGATGTATCGTGATTGCAGAGAGTCCAGAGGAGGTTCACGAGAATGATTCCGGGAATGGAGCGGTTAAGATATGAAGAGCGTTTGTCTGCTTTGGGCCTATACTTACTGAAATTAGAAGACTAAACGTTCTCATGGAAACGTATGGAAGGTTGAAAGGATTAGATAGCTGGATATGGAGAGGATGTTTCCCGTGGTGTGGGTATTCAGAATTAGAGGAAAGAGCCTGAAAATTGAGAGGTGACCTTTCAGAACAGAGGTAAAGAGGTTTTTATATTTTAGCCGGATAATCGTGAATCTATAGAATTCTCTGCTTCGGAGTGTGGTGGACTCCAAGTCCATGGGTATATTTAAGTGGGAAGTTGATGGTTTCCTGATTGCTCAGAGCATCAGAGGATATGGCGAGAAGGCAGGTGCATGGGGTTGTGGGATCCGGGATAAGCCCTGATAGAATGACAGAGCAGACGCGATGAGCTGAATGGCCTAATCTGCTCCTATGTCCTATGGTCTTATGTTTATTTCTATGCTATGCGAGGAGATGTGATTAAAGCGCAACAGGAAGAAATCACGCAGGTAATAATTAGATAAATACCGAAACATAAATATTGATTTATAAGTCAATGATAAAGCATCCATGGATGAAAGAAGAGCAGATAGAAACTCTGCTTACCGATATCTTTCACAAGTAGTTGCCTCACTGTAAAACAGAAGGATGCAATATTCTTAACGTTACAGAAGACGTTAAGTTCAACTGGGCACGAACATAATGTGCAAAAGAATCCATGATCAGCAGTTAATTTGCACTTTGTAATATAATTTAAAAGTTACATTGTAGAAATTGAATTCCCAGCATCTTTACCGAACTTTTCCCTCATCGCAATTATTGTAAAAACCTTCTGCCTAGTTACTTTCTCATCATATAACTATACCCAAGTGGATGCTGTTTTTCAACTAACAACGAAAAGCAGAGTAAACGAAATATTGTAAGCTTAGCTTACACTGTAGGTATTACATAGCAGACTGCAACATTTCAGGTTTTATTACACATTAGTTGAAAACCATATATAGGTGCCTTCAGTACATTTGTAGTCTTCGAGCGACTACACTGTTAGATATTTGTTCTGAATTAACGGTTTTTTGGGTGCTATTGATAATATTGGTAACTCCTGACAAAAACATAGGTGAAAGAAACAGTTCTGCTAAAACAAAATTGATGATAGGAAGTCAATCCAAATGAAGGACTTAAATGTCTTTACAATGTAAGATACTGTGGAATCGTAACTAGGAATACATTTTGCAATTATGCGGACCATTGTACGTAGCGAGCGTTGTGTGCATGTGGGGGCGGTTGGTGGGTGGGCGGGGGGGGGGTGCTGGTAGGCTTCTAATGAGTTGAATCAGAATCGGGTTTATTATCACCGGCATGTGTCGTGAAATTTGTTAATTTAGGAGCAGCAGTTCAATGCAATACATAAAATAACATAGAAGAAAAATTAATAAATAAGTAGACAAATCAATTAGTGTATACGTAGATTGGATGGATTTAAATCGTGCAGAAAACAGAAATAATATATATTAAAAAAGTGAGGTAGTTTTCAAGGGTTCAATGTCCATTTAGGATCCGATGGCAGAGGGGAAGAAGCTGTTCCTGAATCGCTGAGTGTGTGCCTTCAGGCTTCTATATTTCCTTCCTGATGCTGACAGTGAGAAAAGGGCATGCCCTGGATGCTGGAAGTCCTTAATAATGGACACTGCCTTTCTGAGACACCGCTCCCTGAAGTTGTCCTGATACTATGTCAGCTCGTGCTCAAGATGGAGCAGGTTAAATTTACGGCCCTCTGCAGCTTCTTTCGGTCCTATGCAGTAGCCTCCCCCCATACCAGACAGCAATGCAGCCTGTCAGAATATTCACGACGGTACATCTATGGAAGTTTTTGAATGTATTCTGCCGCACAATACTTAAAGAAGAACTGACAAACACCATGCTATCTGCAGAAATAATGTAAAACTTTATCATTTTAAAATGATATTAATAAGACCTGTCCTATGGCGAGGTGCAAAAGGCAGATGTGTTTTGATTGTTTAGGTTGCAACATAAAATAATACAACACGCAGTCAAGTACAAACAAACCCTTTGATATATGAGAATAATCAGTGTCCTAATGTTGCAGTTGGAGCCAGAATTCGGCAGGAGTTATGAAATGCCGTTTTCTGCGAGGCAGCAGAAGTGGTGGACGGTGGGATAACACAAGCGTATATGGATATGAAAGCGAACGATGTGATTTTGATTTTGCACTCTGAACAAAACGAATGAGTGAGCATTTAGAAGGTTAATAAGTAAAGAATCTCTGGTTGGGCTTTCCAATTTCGAATTTACGCACGCTACTGGAACGTGTGCGAGCAATATTACGTCGATTAGATAGCATAATATTTTATTCACCATTCCACTCGTCAACTCTGGAATCAGCCTTGAGGCCCTTAATCATTTAATCGCACGATATCCATTGCTTTCTTCCTACTGGTATGAAATCATCCGCTGCCTTAAAATTTCCAGGTAACCACAGAACATATACGTCTAGTCTTCATCACTAAACAGGGAGTCAAGAAATGATTCTCTCGTAAGTGAACTCACAAAATGACACATCTATTGCTTTGAAGTTGTTTCTAATGATGAATTCTCCTGCACACTGCCACCACTATCAATATAAGGACAATCCAACGAAAGCAAGGTTGTTTTGCAATATGGTCGCATTTATTGTTTTATTTATTACTTACTGCTCGCCTGAAGAAGCCTTTTGCATTCTGATAAAAATAGATTGTATTCGTAAACACGTGATAATTAGCACTTAAAGTTTGAGTAAATCAGTGTAAGTTATTCAGATATCCAGAGCTTTACAAATCAATCTAAAATTTCAGCAGAACATTATTTGATAAAGTTGTAAGTTAACCTGTGTTGTGGTGAAATTAGGATTGAATAACTATAACTTATTGCTGGGATAGCCGTATGTATAATATCGCAGTTCAAAAAGGAGCAGAAAAGGGTTGTTATGCCGGGTCTGATGCATCATAAAACACTGTAATCATAAAAATATTTTATATAAATATAAAAGCAATCCTATAAAACACAATGTACAAGTAACTGTTGAGTGTGATCGTAAATACCTAAGGTTAGCTGATTCATAACATGATACTAAGAGCAGAATTACCTGCGTATAAGATAGCAGGGAATGATAAATGACTTGGTGAAAGGAACATTTCTCGGCAGCAGCTGGGCATGTGAAACGAAGTAGGACAGTGACTATGCAGTGTAGATTAGAGACGTGGGTGTAAGGATACAGTGGCAGTGCACGGGGGATAGAGGGTGATGAGGAGCCCTGGAAAGGAGTGGCTGATGTAGATGTAATAGGAGCGGGGGTGCTGGGATTCGTTATTGTGTGGAGGCGCTGATCAGCTTAATAGCTTGCGGAGAGTAACTGCTCTGAAGTCTAGTGGGCCGGTCATGGATGATGTGCAGTCTCCTCACTGTCAGACGTACATCCATAAGCAGGGTGCTTCATGACATTGCTGGCCTTTTCCGGGCATATTTCAGATCTTAGCAGCCTTTTTTAAAGTGACGGCCACATCAATGTAGTGGTGCTATTACTGAATTCCTACCTTAAACACCAGTAATTGTAAACATTACTACAGTAATTAAATCAATGCCTATCATTTCAGCATCAATACTGATGTATAAATAGTCTCCATGTGTTCTCATAACCATGCCCTTCAGTGAAATGTAACTATAGTTGTTAGTTTATTGTAGCTGACATGTGCTCCGGATAATATTATGTTGGAACACTATTTTAACAAGAACAATAATTAATTGTTAATGAAGTCTTTCATGTACAGCAGCCCATTAATTCCTTGAATATCGTCGTTTGGGAGGGCTGTTCATGTTTGCACACATTCTTGTTAGCTATCCATACCTCGTCATACGATAGCAATCCCTACCAATTTAGAATCTGAGAGGAAATCCGTTCAATCCCAGAATTTAGAATAAGAATATCAATGTTGCCAAGTCCTAGAAATCTTAATTAATTCTTCCTAAGGTCAATAAACATACCAAAGGTGAACACCGCATACTGGATGAAAAATGGATAGAGGATTTACTAACTTATCTAAAGCTTAGAAAACAGGCACATATTCAGATCAACAAAAACAAGAACTGAATCAATGCCGTTCCTTACCAATGCACATGTTAAAACGTGACCAAAGCAATACTGTCTTCAGAACTTTAGATTCTAGGCACTCACATATTCTTTAAAAACAGCTCGTCAGCTCATTGCTTTGCTTTTCCGGACGTTTTTCACCTCACGGATTCTCTTGACGAGAGCGCAATCCCAGTATTCTGCGAGTTAACCAAGCCTTTTTGCGACTGACTATCCCTCTGCTGCCAGCATATGTTAAAAACATGGATTATGACCAAAGGAAATATGGCTGGAGTCACTTAGGACTTTCGCGCTAGAGTGTTTAACCAATTGCGTTAATCGATCCTCACCTACCCATTATATATTGATAACACTGTTTTGCTGAAACCCTTATGAAAAATATTCACAACTCATTTTCGAAGCTTAAATCAGTTGAATCTAAACCATGATTATGAATCTCTCTGGCAGGATTATAGGCAATTCCTTCTACAACAATTTTAAAATTGCAATCGTATCTTTCCTGAGTTATGGTTAACAGTTCAGGAGACTGTATTCTGCTGGTTGCGGTTGATTTTGTGCAATGTCGGACTTTCGTACTCAAACATAGAAACAGAGAGAGAGAGAGAGAGAGAGAGAGAGAGAGAGAGAGAGAGGAGAGAGAGAGAGAGAGAGAGAGAGAGAGAGAGAGAGAGAGAGAGAGAGAGAGAGAGAGAGAGAGAGAGAGAATAAAACAGAAAGACATTACCATTAAACGGTTCTTCTTGGTTGGCAGTAACTATAATGAAATTTAATCACGTCGAAAATGAAAAACGAATTCAAACAATTTCATATATACAAAATGCCTGTCAAATGTTGGACATCAACTTTTTGCTTCATCATTCAAGTACAAGAAACTTCCACTGACCACAAGAATTCAATTATTTTTCAATGTTTGTTTCTAGATATTTTGTACTGTGCACTATTTTGAGAAGATAAAAATGTCACATTTCACAAAGCAACATTTCCTTTACTACTGTGGCTCATTTTAATTCTGATATCTGTATGTGGACACTTGGTTTCACCTGTTATGAATGCTGAAGATTAAGAACTGAAGAAAAACATGAGTGCATATGTGACCGAACCACTCTAAGTCAAGAAGTGAGACAAGTCGTCATTAATATAGCCCCAATTTAATCTTCTGCCGAGTCACTACAGCTGCATTACGGTGACATGTGAGATAGTCCTTCCAAATAAACATTTTGATCTCTGATAATACATGTTCGTGTTCCAGTGGCAGCAAACGTTTAAGGTCGTTAATAGCAAAACAATTAGATGTGTACCTGCCGATTGCGAATCCCCTACAATACACAACGAAAGCAAATAACCAAAAATATTTACATCATGTTTCTTTGGCCAAAAATCATTAATAAACATTATTTACTTCAGCTTGTTTATTGTTGGCAAGCATGTTCGTCTTGCTTATATCATTAATGTGTAAAAATATTTTACGGATGTATCATGGAAATATCTGAATTTACTTTAAGCATTGCCTTTCAGTGCATACAAGGCAGTGCTTGCTTCTAAAACACGGATAAGCACAGATTTTGTAGACGCCATCCTAATCGATATTCCAATGTCCTTCTCAAAGTAAAACATCCGCAATCTTGAGTCTTATTTGGGAAAATATACACAGCTCATTACTGCGTCTGGATAGTATCTTGCAGCAATCTTGTATTTTCCTACATTGCAGTCTCCATCTGCATCTATCTTACCTGCAGTAATGACCTACTGGTAGCAGGAAGATATATATGATGAGTGATGAGCGTGAAATTTCTCAAGAATATTTTCAAAACCCATGAAATCCAATGAAATCAGATCAACTGTAAGCCACGAGTCATCCTGCAGATCAGTGCACACGACGTCCCCGTGTCCATTGATGGTATCCTGCAATATTTCGTGCCATCTCAAACCCTTTCCTATCTCTGCATTATCACTAATGAAAGTAGGAACAAAGCAAGAAGGTTGGTAGCTGAACAAAACGGCCCAATTGCATTGGCAGCTAATGTTGGTCTTGGTAATAATGACCGATACGATACAATTGAAGAATAATGAAATATGATGTGCGCACAAAACGTAAATTCAATGGTTTGTTTATTCGTGCAATTTTGAATTGTAGATCGTGGCCACTTTATTACGTTCAACGGTACACCTGCTTGTTTATTTAACTATTGAATTAGCCAGTTATGTGTCAGAAACTTAATGCATTAAAAGAATGCAGATATGGCCAAACGGTTATGTTGATGTTTAGATCAAAGAGCAGAATGGGGAGGAAATGTGATCTGGGTGGTTTTGACCATGGATGATTGTTAGTACCAGACGGGGTGGTTTGATCATCTCAGAGACTTGTGAACTCCTGGTATTTCCACGCACAAGAGATTCTCGAGTTTATAGTGAATGGAGCGAAAAAACAAAACTAAACAAAACC
This sequence comes from Hypanus sabinus, assembly GCF_030144855.1. Taxonomy (NCBI): domain Eukaryota; kingdom Metazoa; phylum Chordata; class Chondrichthyes; order Myliobatiformes; family Dasyatidae; genus Hypanus; species Hypanus sabinus. The sequence continues at coordinate 13,933 of NW_026781051.1, forward strand.
AACAAACAACAACAAGAACAACAAAAACACACCCAGCGAGCGGCAGTACTGTCGGCGTAAACGCCTTATTAATGAAAGAGGTGTAAGGCGGATGGCTAGACTGGTTGAAGTTGACAGGAAGGCCACAATAACAGAAAAAGAGAATATGCTTTATAACAGTGTTATGCAGAAGAGCATCTCCGAATGCATAACACGTCGAAGCGTTAATGGATATGCTGCAGAAGCTGAAGATCAGATCGGGTTCCTGTACCTAACAATGTTGCCACTGAATGTATATTGCAGCTTAGTTATGGCGTTAAGGTTTAGAAACCTGACCAGAATATTATTATACTCAATTACAAAGAAATCCGTGATTCAACACCACTCAGAAGACAATCATAAACCGCGTGTTTGCTGATGGAGAGGTTGCGAACTGAACATGTTTAATGCAAACAAGAAATCGTTCCACTCTAAAATAAATCTCACCAGATCCTTTAATTCTTTCCTGCAGCGTGATGATTTCTAGAACAGAAATGGTTATCAAGGATGGATATCAGGGTGACTTTATCTTTTAGCAGTGTCACACCTCGCTAGCAGGTGTGGGTAAGCGTGCACAACGACAGTTAACTGTTGGAGAAAAACAAGATGGCAAGCCACACCGGTACACTAGTACAAGGAGTTTTATTTACAGCCAGGCGGAAAAAGTGCCAAAGCTGTGCGAAAGTTGTGAAGAAAAGTATTTACAAGTAGAGAACTTAAAAAAAACCTCTATGTCCAAAATATTACAAATATACAGAGGCTTTCTCCATGAAACACTTTGTCTATAACTTTTCAACATAAATAAAGCACTATTCACCAATCGTCACTCCAAGTTCCACAACCCTGCTTAACCCTGGCCGAGAAAGACTGGGAAGATCTACTGTTGGCCTGGGGGGTGGGTGTAGCGGTGATGCTGCTGCTGCCGGATGTACTCCCGTGACCAGACCATAATAATTATTTTCTGATGCGGCAGTGGACCATCTAAACAGGGATTCTAACAACGTACAGTCTTATTCCGCAATAAATTCATTAATTAAACCCACAGATCAGTATTCATACGCTCAGATAAATATAAAAGAATCATGCACCCCCTCCAGTGTTGCTGTCTGCGTAGGCTGCAGTGCGCATTGCGCCCACTAACCCAGGCATTATTTTTGGAAGCCCTAAACTGTCCCTCCGGTCTTTTGGGGCCATGGCGTAAATCATTATATTAATTTCGTTTTCTTGTAAGTGAATTAGAAAATCCCAATGTTACAGTTATAATGTTGGTCCAGAGCAAAAATTGCAAAATAGACCTTTAAACTGTATTTAAAATATTATTAGTTATAGATATTGAATCACAATTTCTAAACGCAAATATCAAAAACTGTGTCGAAATTTGTTTATATTTGAATTTTAATGACTTTTGCTTTCGTCAGTTCAGCTGCGAAAGACATTCTGTTTTGTCCAAATAGAAGCTTAGACTACACTGTCTTAGACTATTGAAATACTGTATAAATCGCACAGAACAACGCAGCATAAGGGATTTTCTTGTCCTTTTCTACCTTTCCATCTCAATCAATATGCATAACATTTTTGACATTGACTATATGATTTTTAAATTTTTGATATGTGACATCTTAAAGTCTGAAATACAGGACAGGATTTTTTCCTAAGGATCAATATCTAAATTGTGAATAAGAAAAGCAGCAACGTCAGGTGTGCATAAAAACTCCAGAGGAGCCGCAAATACATGTGTTGAATATTCAGTTAATTGAAGGTAATTATTCATTGCTGGGACAATACAGAGAAAACAGTATGTTGGACGGCTAATGAAAAGGTTATAAACAAGGCACATAACGCAGAAGTTTAGTTAGAACTATAATCACTGTCTCAAAAATAATGTCCGAGTGGAGAACGTAATTTGTCAGTGACCTATTAATGCTAAAGTTCTTGGTTGTGTAAGGAAGAAGGGAGACACCACACGAAATGCAATTCTATGATGTATTGAGGATTTGCCTATCGATTATTTGGAAATATCTCTTCGTTTTCAATACATAATGTGCTAATCTGTAAACAGTCATAATGCTGAACTATTCACCTGCATTCTTTAAGAGGATCTGTCGCACTGAAAAGCAAATAAGCAAATTAAACACAGATAATTTCCGTAGCAACCTCGGAAGAAAACAATTCGAAGTATGTACATCTAAGAAAACATTTGGTATATTCTGGTTATTTAATCCTCTCTCAGGAACACCATTAACGTAGCTGAAATTTGTAGCTAGTCTTTTCAAAGAAGTTTGGCTTTCAGGTAAATAGAATCTCTTAAACCTTCATTATTATGCTGCCCGCCAAATTCTGAGTTCTTGAATCAAAGTAAGGTGGAATCCACCAATAAAGATTTTCTCTGTTCTATTAATTGTCATGGATAACATAAGGTTTGAATAGAAATTATGAT
>NW_026781052.1:0-16329 GCF_030144855.1 Hypanus sabinus
TATGCCCGTGATATTAAACCTGACTCTGATTCTGAGATCACCTCTCTTTCTCAACTCCAGGCAAATCATATTAATTTTCTCCTCATTAGTCAAACTCATCATCTCAGAAATCCATCAAATTAACCTGCAGTTGACTGATTCATTATGGGCATTGAGGAATTTCTGGTGTGGGGTGCCAATAAATGGCAGATTTTTGCATTCAACTCTGATGGGAATCAGCAATATTCCCGTTTACGATTACTACAGCTGAAATTCACAGTCACAGCCATGAGTACCTGTATTTCTGTAAGCAACATCATTTAAAGATGTTTAAACAATCTATTGATATGCAAAATTGGCAGATCTCAGACTGCAGACTAGGGTCATGAGTGCGGGGACAGTGGGGGAATCATTGCGGACGGTATGTGAATCAGTAGGGACAGTGGGGAAATCAGTGGGTACAGTTGGAGAATCAGAGGAGACAATCGGAGAATCATTGGGGTCAGTGGGTGAATCAGTAGGGACAGTGGGTGTGGTGAACAACATATAACTGTCTGGACAAGCAGTCTGCTGTCTGCTACTGTTTCTCCTCCCACCGACCCCTGTATAAAGGCGATTGACGTCTGAGCCCGGCCTCTCTGTCTCCAGGATGTAGTATGGTGATCACTCACTGCTTGTTCCTTCTTCCAGTCAATAAAAGACTATATCTCGCCTTTACGTCTCAGTGAGGGTTATTGATGGTACATCAGTGGGTGAATCAGTGCGGACAGTGGGAGAATCAGTGGGGACAGTGGGTGAATCAGTAGGGATAGTGGGTGAAACAGTGGGGACAGCGGGGAATCACTAGGAACAGTGGGAGAGTCAGTTGTGACAGTGGGAAAATTAGTGGGGATAGTGGGAGAATCAGTAGAGACAGTGGCAGAATCAGTAGGGACAGTGGGATAGTCAGTGCGGACAGTGGGAGAATCAGTAAGGACAGCGGGAAAATAAGAAGAAACGGGGGGGGGGGAATCAGTGGGAACAGTGGAAGATCAGTGGGGACAGTACTAGATTCAGTAGAGACAGTGGATAAATCAGTAGCGACAGTGGGAGAATCATTGGGGACTGTGGGTGAATCATTGGGGACTGTGGGTGAATCAATGGGGACAGTGGGTGTATCAGTAGCGACAGTGGGAGAATCAGTAGAGACAGTGGGAGAATCAGTGGGGACAGTAGTTGAAATAGTGGGGACAGTGGGTGAATCAGTAGGGACAGAGCGTGTGGTGAACTACATATACCTGTCTGGACATGCAGTCTGCTGACTGCTACTGTTTCTCCTCCCACCGACGCCTGTATAAATGCGATTGATGTCTGAGACCGGCCTCTCAGTCTCCAGGATGTAGTATGCTGTTCAACCACTACTTGTTCCTTCTTCCAGTCAATAAAAGACGATATCTCGCCTTTACGTCTCAGTGAGAGTTATTGATGGTGCATCACTGTGTGAATCAGTGTGGACAGAGGATGAATCAGTATGGACAGTGGGAAAATCACTGGGGCAGTGGGAGAATCAGTAGAGTCAGTGGATGAACAAGTGGGGACAGTTGGAGAATCAGTGGGGACAGTGGGTGAAACAGTGGGGACAGGGGGGAATCAGTAGGGACAGTGGGAAAATCAGTGGGGATAGTGGGAGAATCAGTAGGGATAGTGGGTGAAACAGTGGGGACAGGGGGGAATCAGTAGGGACAGTGGGAAAATCAGTGGGGATAGTGGGAGAATCAGTAGGGACAGTGGGAGAATCAGTAGGGATAGTGGGTGAAACAGTGGGGACAGGGGGGAATCAGTAGGGACAGTGGGAAAATCAGTGGGGATAGTGGGAGAATCAGTAGGGACAGTGGGAGAATCAGTAGCGACAGTGGGAGAATCATTGGGGACAGTGGGTGAATCAGTAGGGACAGTGGGAGAATCAGTAGAGACAGTGGGCGAATCAGTGGGGACAGTGGGTGAATCAGTGGGGACAGTGGGTGAATCAGTAGGGACAGTGCATGAATCAGTGGGGACAGAGCGTGTGGTGAACTACATATACCTGTCTGGACATGCAGTCTGCTGTCTGCTACTGTTTCTCCTCCCACCGACGCCTGTATAAATGCGATTGATGACTGAGACCGGCCTCTCTGTCTCCAGGATGTAGTATGGTGTTCAACCACTGCTTGTTCCTTCTTCCAGTCAATAAAAGACGATATCTCGCCTTTACGTCTCAGTGAGTGTTATTGATGGTGCATCAGTGGGTGAATCAGTGTGGACAGTGGGAGAATCAATAGGGACAGTGGGAAAATCACTGGGGCAGTGGGAGAATCAGTAGAGTCAGTGGGTGAACAAGTGGGGACAGTGGGAGAATCAGTGGGGACAGTGGGTGAATCAGTAGGGACAGTGGGTGAAACAGTGGGGACAGGGGGGAATCAGTGGAGACAGTGGGGGAGTCAGTAGAGACTGTGGGAAAATCAGTGGGGATAGTGGGAGAATCAGTAGAGACAGTGGGAGAATCAGTGGGGAGAGTGGGAGAATCAGTAGGGACAGTGGGAGAATCAGTGGGGAGAGTGGGAATATCAATGGGGGCAGTGGGAGAATCAGTAGAGACAGTGGGAGAATCAATAGGGACACTGGTTGAATCAGTGGGGACAGTGGGTCGATCAGTGGGGACCGTCAGAGAATCAGTAGAGACAGTGGGTGAATAAGTGGGGACAGGGGAGAATTAGTGGAGACAATGGGAGAATCTGTAACGACAATGGGAAAATCAGTAGGGACTGTGGGAAAATAAGAAGAAACAGGAAGAATCAGTGGGGACAGTAGGAAAATCATGGGGACAGTGGGAGAATCAGTAGACAGTGCGTGAATCAGCGGGGACAGTGGGAGAATCAATTTGGACAGTGGGAGGATAATTAGGAACAGTGGGAGAATCTGTGGGGACAGTGGGAGAATCAATGGGGACCGTGGTGATTCAGTAGAGACAATGTGAGAATCAGTGGAGACAGTGGGTGAATCAGTGGGGACAGTGGGTGTATCAGTGGGGACAGTGGGTGAATCAGTAGAGACAGTGGGAAAATAAGTAGAAACAGTAACCTTATAACCATATAACAATCACAGCACGGAAACAGGCCATCTCGGCCCTCCTAGTCCATGCCGAACTCTTAATCTCACCTAGTCCCACCTACCCGCACTCACCCATAACCCTCCACTCCTTTCCTGTCCATATACCTATCCAATTTTACCTTAAATGACATAGCTGAACTGGCCTCTACTACTTCTACAGGAAGCTCATTCCACACAGCTATCACTCTCTGAGTAAAGAAATACCCCCTCATGTTTCCCTTAAACTTCTGCCCCCTAACTCTCAAATCATGTCCTCTCGTTTGAATCTCCCCTACTCTCAATGGAAACAGCCTATTCACGTCAACTCTATCCCTCTCAAAATTTTAAATACCTCGATCAAATCCCCCCTCAACCTTCTATGCTCCAATGAATAGAGACCTAACTTGTTCAACCTTTCTCTGTAACTTAAGTGCTGAAACCCAGGTAACATCCTAGTAAATCGTCTCTGCACTCTCTCTAATTTATTGATGTCTTTCCCATAATTCGGTGGCCAGAATTGCACACAATATTCTAAATTTGGCCTTACCAATGCCTTGTACAATTTTAACATTACATTCCAACTTCTGTACTCAATGCTTTGATTTATAAAGGCCAGCGTTCCAAAAGCCTTCTTCACCACCCTATCTACATGAGACTCCACCTTCAGGGAACTATGCACTGTTATTCCTAGATCTCTCTGTTCCTCTGCATTCCTCAATGCCCTACCATTTACCCTGTATGTTCTATTTGGCTTATTCCTGCCAAAATGTAGAACCTCACACTTCTCAGCATTAAACTCTGTCTGCCAACGTTCAGCCAAATTCTTCTAACCGGCATAAATCTCCCTGCAAGCTTTGAAAACCCACCTCATTATCCACAACACCTCCTACCTTAGTATCATCGGCATACTTACTAATCCAATTTACCACCCCATCATCCAGATCATTTATGTATATTACAAACAACATTGGGCCCAAAACAGATCCCTGAGGCACCCCGCTAGTCACCGGCCTCCATCCCGATAAACAATTATCCACCACTACTCTCTGGCATTTCCCATCTAGCCACTGTTGAATCTATTTTATTACTCCAGCATTAATACCTAATGACTGAACCTTCTTAACTAACCTTCCAAGTGGAAAATGGAATCACTGGGGAATCAAAGGAGAATCACTGGGGACAGTGGGTGAATCAGTGGGGACAGTGGGAGAATAAGTAGGGACAGTGGGAGAATCCGTATGGACAGTGGGAGAATAAGTAGAGACAATGTGAGAATCCGTAACGACAGTGGATGGATCAGTATGGTCAGTGTTAAAATCAGTAGCGACAGTGGAAGAATCAGTGGGAACAGTGGAAGATCAGTGGGGACAGTAGGAGATTCAGTAGAGACAGTGGGAGAATCCGTAGGGACAGTGGGAGAATCAGTGCGGACAGTGTGTGAATCAGTGGGGACAGTGGGAGAATCCGTAGGGGACAGTGGGAGAATCCGTAGGGGCAGTGGGAGAATCAGTAGGGACAGTGGGAGAATCCGTAGGGACAGTGGGAGAATCAGTAGGTGTGGTGTGCTGGAGCTTCTATGGGTTGAATCCTGACCTTCCAATGCTGCCTCTGTGGAGTTCACATGCTCTCTCTGTGTCTGTATGTGCTTCCTCTTGGTTGTCTCATTTCCTCTCGATGCCTGAAAGATATGCTGTTTGATCAGTTAATTGACTTGAAACTAACCCTGTAGTGGATAGGGTAAAATGGTGGAGTTGTGGGAGGAAAAGGTTATATTAATAAATAAATTATGTTTTTTCTGCTATTTGGAGATACAGAGCTGAATAGGTCTTTGCAGATCGTCAAGTCTTGCCATCCAGCAACCCCCAGCAACCCCAACTTAAACTTAACCTATTCACAAGACAATTTACAATGACTAATTAACCTTCATGGTACATGTTTATACTGTGGGAGGAAACCAGAGCACCCTGCGAAAGCCTTGGCATTCCACGGGGAGGATGTACTGAGATTCCTCACTGAGGATTCCAGGTTTGAACTCCAAACTCCAATGACCCGGGCTGTAATAGTGTCATAACTGCTGTGCTCCAGTGATGCCCATAGGAGCAGAATTAGGCCATTTGGGCCATCGAGACTGCTCCACCATTCCATTATGGCTGGTTTATAATCCCTCTCAACCCAAAATCCTGCCTTCTTCTTGTAAGCTCTGATCCCCTTACTAATCAAGAACATATCACCCACCACTTTAATTACCCTCAAAGACTTGTCTTCCACAGCCAAATGTGGCAATGAATTCCATAGATTCACTACCTTTTGGCTAAAATAAATTTCTCCTCATCTCTGTTCTAAAGGGAGATCTTTCCATTCTGTGGCTCTGTCCTCTGGTCTTGGACTCTCCCACTATAAGAAACATCCTCTCCATGTCCATTCTATCTCGGCCTTTTTAGGGAAATTATAGGAAATTCTCTGAGCGATTTAGGATGAAGAAATAGCTTTATGGACTTTGGATCCAGAGTTTACTGTGATGTGTTGGTGGACATGTAATAAAACAGCATTTAACAGTAATAACGAATAAAGAACTGTAGAACAATATGAAGTGCGGATCTGGGATGAAATTTGCAGAAATACAGCACATAAGTGCCAACATATATTTACAATGTAACCAGCATCGATAAAGAGAGTGGGAGTCTAGCTGGAATGTTTGATCAAACTGTTGGTAGAAGTTTTTAATATGGCAGGAAATTTTATTAGCTCTATCGAGCTTTACACAAGGGAGTTTTTGGAGCGTCATTGGAGTGTGGCTAGTGTGCTCAAAGAGTTTTTCTCTCTGTCCACATTTTTCCAGGATACATACAAGTCCTGGATCCTTTCTGCTGACCTGACAGTATGTTCTCGTTTTTGTATCTTGTGAGTGGATGCTGCCTCAAACCAGACAATGATGGCCAATGTGAGGATGCTGTCTGCAATGGCAGTGTGGACCAGTCCACTTCCTTTGTAGTAAAAAAAATCAGAGATAAATAAAAGAAAATAAGGTCCATGCTATCTCAGGAGAAGTTCTTATAAGTGCGTGTGAAGTTCAGGTTATTTCAGAAAGGACTAGCAGGGAAAATTCTGCAACTTCAAATTATAATTCATCAGGACAGGCTGACAGAGCTTTACGTGTTCTCAGTTAAAGAAGGATTGAAAGGAGACACGATCAGGATCAGTCAGTTGCTGAAAGGCAAGGATAAGGTGGATAAAAGCAGGTTATTTGACCTGAACTGCTATGCAGGATTAGAGGACATGAATACAAATTTGCCTTGCCTCAAGGAAGATGAGAAATTACTGGATCCTTTCCCGATGGAGTAGAAGATAAATGGAACAGTTTTCCATCAAAGCATTGAATGCTGTGTTGATTACCCACTTAAAAGGGGGTTGGATGAATATCTGGTCGTAAATGCAATTGAAGGTTGTAAGCATAAGTTAGGCTTGAATGATCAAATACTTCATGGAATACTTTGCCTTTGCTTCAGTCTGGTCTATACCTGTGCATATCTCTGGAATGGAGGCATAACATAAATTATGATATTAACTTGATACAGTGGAGTTAGACTGAAGTGCATTCAAAGGCTAGGGAGACTTTTCATGCTAGAATGTTGTACGTACTGGAATGTTCAGCCTGTGAAAATTCACCCTGCTCTCTGCCCTCCACCACCTCAGGTAAAATGGGCTTGTGGAGAAGCCACAGAAGTATAGATTGTAAAGATTTATCATATCTGTTGGTTCCTTCACAATTCTTTAAAATAAGGTTGTAGTGTAAACTCTTTTAGTCACTGTCAATTGTCAAGATTGCAATTCTCCATTCAGAGATATGATATTGAGCAAAGTCAATTAGATCCAGAGCCACTGTTTCTGCAGTATGAGGGTATATTTTGTATGGGTTCACAATCTCTGTGGTATGAGTCTATATCTTGTACCGGTTCACACTCTCTCTCTGTAGTATAAGTGTATAATTTGTATGGGTTCACATTCTCTCTGTAGTATGAGTGTATATTCCATACAGGTACACTCGCTCTGCAGTATGAGTGTATATTCTGTATGGGTACACTCTCTCTCGGTAGTATGATTGTATGTTTTGTGTGGGTACACACACTCTCTCCAGTATGACTGTATATTTTGTACAGGTACACTCTCACTCTGCAGTATGAGTGTATATTCTGTATGGGTTCACAATCTCTACGGTATGAGTCTATATCTTGTACCGGTTCACACACTCTCTCTCCGTAGTATGAGTGTATATTTTGTATGGGTTCACAGTCTCTCCGTAGTATGAGTGTATATTTTGTATGGGTTCACAGTCTCTCTGCAGTATGAGCGTATATTTTGTATGTGTTCACAATCTCTCTGAAGTATGAGTGTATATTTTGTACAGCTACACTCTCTCTTAACAGTATGACTGTTATATTTTGAATGGCTACACTCTCTCTCTGCAGTATGACAGTACATTTTGTATGGCTACACTCTCTCTCTGCAGTATGAGTACATATTTTGTACAGGTTTACTCTCTCTCTGCAGTATGAGTACATATTTTGTACAGGTTTACTCTCTCTCTGTAGTATGAGTGTATATTCTGTATGGGTACACACTCTCTCTGTAGTATGAGTGTATATTCTGCATGGGTACACTCTCTATCTGTCTTATGACTATATTCTGTATGGTACATTCTCTCTCTGCAGTATGAGTGTATATTTTGTACAGGTACACTCTCTCTCTGCAGTAAGAGCGTATACTCAGTATGGGTACACACACTCGCTGCAGTATGAGTGAATATTCTGTATGGGTACACACACTCGCTGCAGTATGAGTGAATATTCTGTATGGGTACACTCTCTCTCTGCAGTAAGGGCGTATTACACAGTATGGGTACACACACTCGCTGCAGTATGAGTGTATATTCTGTACGGGTACACCCTCTATCTGCAGTATGAGTGTATATTCTGCATGGGTACACTCTCTCTCTGCAGTAAGGGCATATACACAGTATGGGTACACACACTCGCTGCAGTATGAGTGCATATTCTGTACGGGTACACCCTTTATCTGCAGTATGAGTGAATATTCTGTATGGGTACACACACTCGCTGCAGTATGAGTGAATATTCTGTATGGGTACACACTCTCTCTGCAGTATGAGTGTATATTCTGCATGGGTACACTCTCTCTCTGCAGTAAGGGCATATACACAGTATGGGTACACACACTCGCTGCAGTATGAGTGCATATTCTGTACGGGTACACCCTTTATCTGCAGTATGAGTGAATATTCTGTATGGGTACACTCTCTCTCTGCAGTAAGGGCGTATTACACAGTATGGGTACACACACTCGCTGCAGTATGAGTGTATATTCTGCATGGGTACACTCTCTCTCTGCAGTAAGGGCATATACACAGTATGGGTACACACACTCGCTGCAGTATGAGTGCATATTCTGTACGGGTACACCCTTTATCTGCAGTATGAGTGAATATTCTGTATGGGTACACACACTCGCTGCAGTATGAGTGAATATTCTGTATGGGTACACACTCTCTCTGCAGTATGAGTGTATATTCTGCATGGGTACACTCTCTCTCTGCAGTAAGGGCATATACACAGTATGGGTACACACACTCGCTGCAGTATGAGTGCATATTCTGTACGGGTACACCCTTTATCTGCAGTATGAGTGAATATTCTGTATGGGTACACACACTCGCTGCAGTATGAGTGAATATTCTGTATGGGTACACTCTCTCTCTGCAGTAAGGGCGTATTACACAGTATGGGTACACACACTCGCTGCAGTATGAGTGTATATTCTGCATGGGTACACTCTCTCTCTGCAGTAAGGGCATATACACAGTATGGGTACACACACTCGCTGCAGTATGAGTGCATATTCTGTACGGGTACACCCTTTATCTGCAGTATGAGTGTATATTCTGTATAGGTACACTCTCTCTCTGCAGTAAGGGCGTTTACACAGTATGGGTACACACACTCGCTGCAGTATGAGTGTATATTCTGTATGGGTACACTCTCCCTCTGCAGTATGAGTGCATATTCTGAACGGGTACACCCTCTCTCTGCAGTATGAATGTATTTTCTGTATGGGTACACACTCTCTCTGCCTTATGACTCTATATTCTGCATGGGTACACCCTCTCTCTGCAGTATGAATGTATTTTCTGTATGGGTACACACTCTCTCTGCCTTATGACTCTATATTCTGCATGGGTACACCTTCTCTCTGCATTATGAGTGTATATTCTATCTGGGTACACAGTCTATCTGCAGTATGAGTGTATATTCTCTACAGGTCAACTCTCTCGCTGCAGTATGAGTGTATATTCTCTACAGGTCAACCATCTCTCTGCAGTATGCGTGTATATTCTGTATGGGTACTCTCTCTTCCCGTGGTATGACTGTGTATTTTGTATGTGTGCACTCACTCTCTGCAGTATGAGTAGATATGATGTACAGGTTCACACTCTCTCTGCAGTATGAGAGTATATTTTGTATGGGTTCACACCTGCTCTGTAGTATGACAGTATATTTTGTAGAGGTTCACACTCTCTCTGTAGTATGAGTGTATATTCTGTATGGGTAAACTCTCTCACTACAGTATGAGTGTACATTTTGTACAGGTACACTATCTCTCTGTATTAAGACTGTATATTTTGTAGGGGTACTATCTCTCTCTGCAGTCTGAGTGTATATTTAGTACAGATTCCTGCTCTCACTCTCTGCAGTATGTGTATATTCTGTATGGGTACACTCTCTCTCTGCAGTATGAGTGTATATTCTGTATGCGTACACTCTCTCTCTGCAGTATGAGTGCATATTATGTATGGGTACTCTCCCTCTCTGTAGTATGAGTGTATATTTTGTGCAGATTCACACTCACTCGCTGATGTATGAGTGTATATTTTATACACATACACTCTGTCAGTGCAGAATGACTCTATATTCCTTATGGGTACACTCTCGCTCTATACTATGACTGTATATTCTGTTAGGGTACAGTCTCTCTCTGTAGTATGAGTGTACATTTTGTACAGGTACACTCAAAGTCCGTAGTATGATTGTATATTTTGTACAGGTACTCTCATTCTCTGCAGAATGAGTGTATAATTTTTACAGGTTCACACTCTCTCTGTAGTATGAGTGTATATTTTGAATGGGTTGTCACTCGCTCTGTAGCATGACAGTTATCTTGCACAGGTATACTGTCTATCTGCAGTATGACTGTATATACTGAATTGGTAAACTCTCTCTCTCTGCCTTATGACTCTATATTCTGCATGAGTACACTCTCTCTGCAGTATGAGTATATATTCTGTATGGGTACAATCTCTCTCTGCCTTATGACTCTATATTCTGTATGGGTATACTCTGCATCTGCCTTATGACTATATTCTGAATGGGTACATTTTCTCTGCAGTATGTGTATATTCAGCATGGGTACACTCTCTCTCTGCAGTATGCGTGTATATCCTATAGGGGTACACTAACTGTCCGCAGTATGACTATATATTTTGTACAAGTTCACTCTCTCTCAGCAGTATGTGGGAATATTTTGTACAAGTACACTCTCTCTCTGCCTTATGTCTCTATATTCTGTATGAGTATACTCTCTCTCAGCAATATGTGTGTATATTCTGTATGGGTACACTCTCTCTCAGCAATATGTGTGTATATTCTGTATGGGTACACTCTCTCTCAGCAATATGTGTGTATATTCTGTATGGGTACACTCTCTCTCAGCAATATGTGTGTATATTCTGTATGGGTACACTCTCTCTCAGCAATATGTGTGTATATTCTGTATGGGTACACTCTCTCTCTGCAGTATGAGTGTATATTCTGTATGGGTACACTCTCTATCTGCCTTATGAATCTATATTCTGTATGGGTGCACTCTCTATCTGCAGTATGAGTGTATATTCTGTATGGGTACACTCTCTATCTGCCTTATGAATCTATATTCTGTATGGGTGCACTCTCTATCTGCAGTATGAATCTATATTCTGTATGGGTACACTCTCTATCTGCCTTATGAATCTATATTCTGTATGGGTACACTCTCTCTCTGCAGTATGAATGTATATCCTATATGGGTACACTCTCACTCCGTAGTATGAGTGTATATTTTGTACAGGTTCACTCTTTCTCTGCAGAATGAGGGTATATTTTGTACAAGTACACTCTCTATCTGCCTTATGACTCTATATTTTGTATGGGTACACTCTCACTCTGTAGTTTGATAGTATATTTTTCATGGCTACTCTCTCTCTCTGCCTTATGACTCTATATTCTGTATGGGTACACTCTCTCTCTGCAGTATGAGTGTATATTCTGTATGGTTGCACTCTCTCCCTGTAGTATGAGTGTATATTCTGTGTGGGTACACTCTCTCCCTGCAGTATGAGTGTATATTTTGTACAGGTACACACTCTCACTCTCTGCATATGAGGGTATACTTTGTACAGGTCAACTCTCTCTCTGGGCATTATGACTGTATATTCTATATGGGTAAAGTCTTTTCTACAGGCACGCTTTCTGTGCAGTATGAGTGTATATTTTGTACAGATTCACACAGTCTCTGCAGTAAGTGTGTATATTTTGTACATGGACACTTTCTCTGTGCAGTATGACTCTATATTCTGTATGGGTACACTTTTGCTACGTAGTATGACTGTATATTCTGTTTGGGACACTCTCTCTCTGCAGTATAAGTGTATATTTTGTACAGGTACACCAACTCTCTGCAGTATGAGTGTATATTTTGTATGGGTTCAGAGTTGCTCTGTAGTATGACATTGTATGCTTTGTATGGGTTCACATTCTCTATGTAGTATGAGTGTATATTTTGTACTGGTAAACTCACTCTCTGCAGTATAAGTGTATATTTTGTACAACTACCCAATCTCTCTGCAGAATGGGTGTATATTTTGTACATGTATGCTCTCGCTCTGCCGTATGAGTGTATATTCTGTATGGGTACTCTCTCTCTCAGTAGAATGACTGTATATTTTGTATGGGTACACTCGCTCTCTGCAGTATGAGATTATATTTTGTACAGGTACACTTTCTGTCCGTAGTATGAATGTATATTTTTAGGGGTACACTCTCTCTCTGCAGTTTGAGTGTACACTCTCTATGTTGTATGAGTGTATATATGGTACAGATTCACACTCATACTCTGCAGCATGAGTGTAATATTTTTACAGGTACAATCTCTCTCTGCAGTATGACTCAACATTTTGTATGGGTATCATCTCTTTCTGTAGTGTAAGTGTATATTTTGTATAGGTACACTCTCTCTCTCTGCAGTAGGAGTGTATATTCTGTATAGGTACACTCTCTCTCTCTGCAGTATGACTGCATATTTTGTAAAGGTACACTCTCTCTCTGCAGTATGTGTGTATATTCTATATGGGTACACTCTCTCTCCATAGTATGCCTGTATATATTGTATTGGTACACTCTCTCTTTGCAATATGAGTTTATATTTTGTACAAGTACACCCTGTCTCTCTGCAGTTTGAATGTATATTTTGTACGGGTTCACACTCTCTCTGTAGTATCACTGTATATTTTGTATGGGTGCACTCTCTCTGCATTATGAGCATATATTTTGTATGGTTTCACACTCAGTCTGCAGTATGAGGGTATATTTTGTACGGCTCTCTCTCTTTATGCAGTGTACATGTACATTTTAGGTAATATATTAAACATAATCCAAAATGTCTCCATACACTGCAGAGAGTGTGATCGCAATGCAGACAACACAACATCTGTTTCCTTGAAGATTTCAGATCCTGCAGCCTGTGGTAGGGGACCGGGGTGCTAGGGGATGATGATATAAAATGCTGGGAGAGCCTCATAACCCCCTTCACTACCCACCTGGCTTCAACTATGACTTCCTAGCTTGTCATCCCTCCCCTCCCTCCCACTTTCATTCTGTCATCATCCTCCTTTCTTTCCAGTCTTGACCCGAAACTTTGACTGTTTATCCCCTCCATAGATGCTGCCTGACCAGCCGAGTCCCTCCAGCATTTTGTGTATGTTGCTCTGGATTTCCAGCATCTGCAACATGTCCTCTGTTCACCAGTTAGTGCAATTCCGAGAGAGAGAGAGAGAGAGAGAGAGAGAGAGAGAGAGAGAGAGAGAGAGAGAGAGAGAGAGAGAGAGAGAGAGAGAGAGGGAGAGAGAGAGAGAGAGAGAGAGAGAGAGAGAGAGAGAGAGAGAGAGAGAGAGAGAGAGAGAGAGAGAGAGAGAGAGAGAGAGAGAGAGGGAGAGAGAGAGAGAGAGAGTGTGTAAGCATTGTATCCGATCTCCAATGACACAGGGTAGCAATCCATCTTAATCTACCTTTTGTCTAACCAGTTTAGCATTCCTGCATCTTGGTTTCTTTTCTATCCTTTCTGCAGAATCCAGAAAATCTTGATAAATTAATGCAAACACATCTTCTATAACGTCCACCTTCTCTTTCAGTACCTGAGGATGCATCAGAGACTTGCTATCCTTTAGACTCATTGGTTTGCTCATCACAACAGCAATTCAACTGAGATCCTCACCTCCCATTGTATTCATGACATCTCCCTTTGCCATATTAGAGATGTCCTCCACCATGGAGCCAGACACAAAGCCATTCAGTGTCTCAGCTATCTCCTCATTCCCCAATATTAATTCCACGTGCTTCACTTCCAGGGGCCTTTAGTCACATTTTTTCCATTTTACATAATTATAAGAACTTTTACTAATGCTTTTATATCTGCATTAGTTCACTTGCTTATCTTCCCTTTCCTTGTTACTGCTTAGTGATTCATTGTTGCTTTGTAAGATTTTCCCAATCTTCTCATTTCCCACTGCTCTTCATGTGCATGCACTTTTCATTTAATGCCTCCTTTCATTTCCTTAGTTATTCAAGGCTGGCTGTCCCAATCCTCACCCTCCTTGTTTTTTAACTTTTATTGAGCATCATAGAAAATCTCTTTGAAAATCTTCGCCAGTTCTTCCATTATGGTGGGATACATATGGTGGCTATATCCCAGCATATAACAAGGAAATCTACAGGTGCTGGAAATTCAAACAACACACACAAAATGCTGGTGGAACACAGCAGGCCAGGCAGCATCTATAAGGAGAAGCGCTGTCGACGTTTCGGGCCAAGACCCTTCGTCAGGACTAACTGAAAGGAAAGGTAGTAAGAGATTTGAAAGTAGTGGGGGGGAGGGGGAAATGTGAAATGATAGAAGACCGGAGGGGGTGGGATGAAGCTAAGAGCTGGAAAGGTGATTGGCAAAAGGGATACAGAGCTGGAGAAGGGAAAGGATCATGGGACGGGTGGCCACGGGAGAAAGAAAGGGGGAGGGGGGAGCACCAGAGGGAGATGGAGAACAGGCAGGGTGATGGGCAGAGAGAGAGGAAAAAAACAAACAACTAAATATGTCAGGGATGGGGTAAGAACAGGAGGAGAGGCATTAACGGAAGTTAGAGAAGTCAATGTTCATGCCATCAGGTTGGAGGCTACCCAGCCGGTATATAAGGTGTTGTTCCTCCAACCTGAGTGTGGCTTCATCTTGACAGTAGAGGAGGCCATGGATAGACATATCAGAATGGGAATGGGACGTGGAATTAAAATGTGTAGCCACTGGGAGATCCTGCTTTCTCTGGCAGACCAAGTGTAGGTGTTCAGCGAGACGGTCTCCCAGTCTGCGTCGGGTCTCACCAATATATAAAAGGCCACACCGGGAGCACCGGACGCAGTATACCACACCAGCCGACTCACAGGTGAAGTGTCGCCTCACCTGGAAGGACAGTCTGGGACCCTGAATTGTGGTGAGAGAGGAAGTGTAAGGGCAGGTGTAGTACTTGTTCCGCTTACAAGGATAAGTGCCAGGAGGGAGGGAGATCAGTGGGAAGGGGTGGAGGGGGATGAGTGGACAAGGGAGTCACGTAGGGAGCAATCCCTGCAGAAAACAGAAAGCGGGGGGGAGGGAAAGATGTGCTTGGTAGTGGGATCCCGTTGGAGGTGGCGGAAGTTACGGAGAATTATACGTTGGACCTGGAGGCTGGTGGGGTGGTAGGTGATGACATGGGGAACCCTATCCCGAGTGGGGTGGTGGGCGGATGAGTGGAAGAAGGGAAGCTCCTTTATTTAAAAAAGACAGACATCTCCTTCGTCCTGGAATGAAAAGCCTCATCCTGAGAGCAGATGTGGTGGAGTCGGAGGAATTGTGAGAAGGGGATAACCATTTTGCAAGAGACAGAGTGGGAAGAGGAATAGTCCAGGTAGCTGTGAGAGTCTGCAGGCTTAAGTAGCCTTTTGGTCTTCCTTTTTTAAACAAAGGGGCTTCCCTTCTTCCACCATCAACTCTTCTCTCGAACACATCTCTCACATTTCCCGCACATCTGCCTTCACCCCATCCGCCCGCCACCCCACTCGGGATAGGGTTCCCCTTGTCCTTACCTACCACCCCACCAGCCTCCAGGTCCAATGTATAATTCTCAGTAACTTCCGCCACCTCCAACTGGATCCCACTACCAAGCACATCTTTCCCTCCTCCCCTTCTTTCTGCTTTCCGCAGAGATCACTTCCTACACGACTCCCTTGTCCACTCGTCCCCCCCATCCCTTCCCACCGATTTCCCTCCCTCCTGGCACTTATCCTTGCAAACGGAACAAGTGCTACACCTGCCCTTACACTTCCTCCCTCACCACCATTCAGGGCCCCAGACAGTCCTTCCAGGTGAGGCGACACTTCACCTGTGAGTTGGCTGGTGTGGTATACTGTGTTCGGTGCTCCCGGTGTGGCCTTTTATATATTGGTGAGACCCGACACAGACTGGGAGACCATTTCGCTGAACACCTATGCTCTGTCTGCCAAAGAAAGCAGGATCTCCCAGTGGCCACACATTTTAATTCCACGTCCCATTCCCATTCTGATATGTCTATCCATGGCCTCCTCTACTGTCAAAATGAATCCAAACTCAGGTTGGAGGAACAACACCTTATATACCGGCTGAGAAGCCTCCAACCTGATGGCATGAACATTGACTTCTCTAACTTCCGTTAATGCTTCTCCTCCCCTTCTTACCCCATCCCTGACATATTTAGTTGTTTGCCTGTTCTCCATCTCCCTCTGGTGCTCCCCCTCCCCCTTTCTTTCTCCCGTGGCCACCCGTCCCATGATCCTTTCCCTTCTCCAGCTCTGTATCACTTTC
>NW_026781053.1:0-16294 GCF_030144855.1 Hypanus sabinus
GGTTCGAAATTGTTTAATCTCATTTTCATTCACAAGTGTAAAGGAGTACGAATTTATGTTACTCCGCATTCAATGCAACGCAAAAACACAAAAAATAAACGCAAAAAAAGTTATTTCCACGGTGCATTGAGTTTTCAAGTAATGCAATCAATAACAGAGTGCAGAATAAAGTGCTGCATTCACAGAACAAGTGTGGCGAAGGCGAACAATAAACTGCAAAGCCAGAGTGAGGAAGGTTATTATAGCAAGAGTCTGTCTAATCATGAATGTGAAGGGTTGAATATTTTTATAACCGTGTGATTGAAGCTGATCCCGAGCCTGATGGTACGTGTGTTCAGACTTTTGTGTCTCCTGCGAGATGGTGCAGAACGAATGTCCGGCATCGGTGGTCATACATCCTGGACATCACCACCCTGTCAAATAATTCTGATTACGCGTTGCCCCAGCGATCCGGATTCAAATGGGTTAACCGTTGATGTTTGCTGAGCAATTAACGTCAGCCCGCACGGAGTCTGGTTGTGTCACTGGAGGATTCGCAGCTCTACTTAAAATTGCTCCTTTCGATTAAGGTTCACAGTCTTAGCGTGAACAACCCCTCCGTCACACACGGATAACAGCGTCTCCACACGTGAAAACAATAATTGGAGAGTTGCGAACATCAAAGTGGCACTTAACATGAAAGGTTGGGTCCGCGACGTGCAAAGCGCGACATCGACTGGAACCCGGGACGGAAAATTGTTCTGCATCGAGAAATACGACCATGGAAAGTTCCAGTCACGGGGAAGGGTGTCTTCAGCCTACCTCCTTACATTTTTTCGAATAACCCTTGGATGACAGTAAACCGACGGATCCGGTGCTTACTCCTGACAATTCAGCCCATCTACTATCCCGTTCTCGCTTTGTTGCTTTTCCTGGTACGGTCCTGTCCAGCAACTCGATTACCGAAACAGTTAGAAGTAATGGTCACTGGGTCAGTAAGAGGTCTGTTTGCTGGGAATTTAATTATATGGTGCAGTTCACACAGTCGATCGTAATCCGTGTGTTTTTTTTAAGTAATAACAATTTATAAAGAAATTTAAAGTTTTAATTCATAAGAAACAGTTTTCAAGGAGCTTTATCATGCGATGAATTGCAGTCAAGAAAATAAAATTAAAAAAATAAAAACATATAACGTGAAAAGAACAGAGAAAATGAATTTAGTTAAAAACAATATTAAATAAATAGGTTCTAAGTTGGCCTCTTCACCCTTTATATTCGTAGGTATTGAATTCCGCAGCTTAGGAGCTTAGTTCAGAAGAGATTATATCTCAGTTAGATTTGTGGGAAATTGTTTAAATTTAAGAGACCGGCAGAAGAAGCCTGAGAACTGGAGCTGAATTTATAGCACCGTCTCAAAGTACTGAGAAATGAATTGATCTGTGTGCACAGTGTGGAGGCGAGTGTTTCCCTGTACCTTGTTTGCCACTTTGGTAATAGTATATCACTTAAATTTTAATAACTAAATCCGAGCCGTTTTCCAAATTCATCCACCGAAATTCCGGAAAACTTCTTCTCAGCTGTTCGTTGTTTGGCATGGTGACGTTATTTTCGAGTTCTTTGTCGACATCACTAAGCTATAATCCTCGTCCACAGCAGACATAGTCGACATTGGAAAACTGCAGTCTACAAGTCATGTTTCAAAATCATATTTCCATATTTCTTCTCTGCGATCGACTGACTGGATTCATTGCCCACTGACAATCACGTGTTTCTTTGTGAACGTGCTGATGATTGTGGTCCTGTCCCGGGGAAATTGCGGTCTCTCTAAAGGAGTCACTCGTTACCTGATGGTCATGGCAACAGCCGATCTCCTGGTTGTTATCTTAGACCTGGTACTGAGACAGATTCCGATTGTTTATTGGAAAGCGATTAATTTCCTGTGGAACATCCCCGTGTGTAATGTCCACGCCACCCTACTTTACGCAACCAACGACTGTTCACCGTCATGTTCACCTTTGACCGATTTGTGGCTATTTGCTGCCAGGATCTGAAAACTAAATACTGCACCGAGAGAACGCGGCTGTGTTTCTGCAGACTTTGGCTGCGCTGCGCTGTTAATGAATATTTTCAGGCATTGTTTTGCACTAGAGTGAATGCCAGATAGGTAACAGGCCTTCGTTTTGCTATGGAAGATACTGTGTCCTGATCTCAGTCGCCTGGACAGTAGTTGAGTTCCGCAGCCTCCTGACGCCTGTGATTACTTTTGCGGTAATTCTGCTACACAATGTGTTGACCATCCGACACGTGTTAGTGGCAAGCAGAGCCCGGAGGAGACTCCGGAATCGCAGAAATGAGGAGAGTTCCAAAGACCCGGAGATGGAGAACCGTAGAAAGTCGTTCATTTTACTGTTGGTCGTGTCGGCAAATTTCATTTTGTTGTGGACGGTGTTTATTGTGCACACTATCCGGACCTGTTTGTGTGTTTTTGCTCTGTCAATCCTGGCGTATTCCATGTTTGTGGTTGTGTTCACACCCTCGATATTCGGGGAGCTGGGCTGCAGGCTGCAGCTGCACAAACACGGCTCTACGCCCTGACCTAGAGGAAGTTCAGAGAGCAGATGCGGGAGGTGGTGAGATCTCCATTCACCAGCTATATGAGACACATTCAGCGGGGAGAGGAGCTGACAAATCCGCGCCTCCCACCTGCCTGAACCAAATGTGTAGCGGTTAGCACATAACACCATCTGCTTGAAGTTTTTAACGTTTCCTATGTGATGACGTTTGTTTGCTCTGTATGCTCCCGTTTACTCCCACAATTCCAAAGACGTACAGGTAAGTAGGCTAATTGGGCACATGAGTATAATTGGGCAGTACGTTTTCCTTGAAGTGGAAACGCATGTTACGGTTCTGTACCAATAAATTTTAAAACACTATTAAAATGAATCTTTGTCCCTCAAATTCCTGCTTTAAAATCTTCCATTAAAAAGAGACAGAAGTTTCTACGTTTCGGACGATTTTGTTGGCAGTTTGCGAACGCCGCGTTCCACCTCGTCAGGTCCACGTGACTCTAATGACATGGTATTCACATATGCAGTTCCACTGGTTTCAATCATGTCAGTTGGTATCGCAAGTGCATTGGGAGCCACAGTGCCTAGTGGTTATCATAACACTATTACAACCCGGGGCATTCCGGAATTTTGAGCTTAGTTCCTTCGCTGATAGTAAGGAGTTTGTTTTCCTTCCCTTGAGCGTGTGTGCTTCCTATCCGTGCTCCGGTTTTCTCCGACAATCTAATTGTAGGTTAATTGATCGTTGTAAATTGTCCTGGCTAAGGTTAATTAGGTGCGTTAATAAAATCCTTAACATAGTTCCGTTTCAAGGACTAATGATCAACGCAGGAACAAAATACTTTAGGCAATACGGTTCAGAGGTCTCTGTCTATTTATCCAAATCCTTCTCTCCAACACCCTACCCCACTCCAACACCCTCCCCCACTCCATCACCCTCCCAACCTAGCTTCACCGTCCTCGTGCGTTAACCATTACTGTGCTTGTGTGTGTGTGTGTGTGTGTGTGTGTGTGTGTGTGTGTGCGCGCGTGTGTGAGAGAGAGAGAGAGAGAGAGAGAGAGAGAGAGAGAGAGAGAGAGAGAGAGAGAGAGAGAGAGAGAGAGAGAGAGAGAGAGAGAGAGAGAGAGAGAGACGGTCTATCCATGCCGTTCTGCATGCCTCTCAAGAGCAATGGGAAACGAGACTGACTGACATCGGTTCATCGAAACAATGAATCCCCCAACGGAAGAGAAACGTACTTCAGCCAATCACCCCACCCTGAAATTTATGTAACCAACAACATGAAACAAATTTGGTCGACATCGGCCGGTAGCGTAATATAACTTGACAATCCGGACAGCATTTTTTAAATTAAAATCCATTATTTTTTAAGATAAGAATGAAGTAACTCTGTCACAATATTCGTCCACCAATTCCATGTTGATTTTCAGTGCATAAGCCCTTCTCTTTCGAGCGTAGATTATTCCAGGTCTTCACATTTTTTTCCACTCTCTGATGTTAGTTTAAAATTCCTGGATAATTCTTCAAACATCACACAGATTGACAGAACTGTCGTCATCGTCTACCTCAAATATGACGAGAAAGATTTATTGAGGCAGTTAACTTCGACTGATATCAGCCCCACTCTGAAATCAGAAATCTGTAACATTTGCTTATTACTGAATAAAACTACAAAATATTTGTTGAAGAGTAATTCGGTGCAGAATGTGTATCGCAGACTGTAGAGAAGGAGGCCGAAGAGTGCCATTATACCATTATAAGAAGCATAGATGCGGTGGATAGTCAATATTTGATTATCATGTTAGGGTTGTCTAAAACCAGCCAGTATATCCTTAATATGACAGCGAGGATATGAGTATACTGTTTCACACACAGTATGGGAGGTGTCCCAAATCTGCTTCCGGACGTGGTTGTGCCATTTAAGTCAGTCGAGGTTTTAGTTCAGTTATTTAGATTTAGAGCAAGGAAGGGACCCTTCCAGCCCAGGAAGCAACCCGCCTATTGAATACCAATCACGAGACAATTGACAATGACCAATTCACCTGCTACCGAGAACGTCTTTTGACCCCAGACAGGAAACCGTGGCGCCCAGTTGAAGAAGTATCTGATGTGTACCTGAAAGTGGAGGGGTAAAGGGATTTGTATTTAATGTTTACAAGCCGGATGAGCACAGGCAAACATAACAGTCAGCGACTGGGTAAATGTTCCGTTTGCTTTTAACATGACTTTAATTCTGACGCTAAGACCTGTAGCATTCAATCCAATGCATGCATAGATCTTGACTGTACACCCAGTTTTCCTTGGTTACCATATTATTCGGAATAATGCACTGTCTTAGAATTTTTGTTCTTCCCTCCCGTGGATCCGTCTCATATTACTGATAGCCTCGATGATCATTTATATTCCTAGAAGACCATTTACGCGGCGAATCATGTAGGGCCACAGACGCCTTCAACTCACGTTTCCGAATCATAGTCAGAAACTGGTGGACATGGCTCTGCGGAGCACATCAATAGGCTCTTCGGCGCATAATTGGGATGTCAACACTGATGCTAATTTAAACTGCTCATGTTGTCTCCGTGGTCAGATCTCTGCTTGGTTAACATTCTGTCTCAGTGACGTTTAGACGGGCAGACGAACAGTCTCCAAGTGGGCTTGAACCAACGAATGGTGCACACAAGAGATTCTGCAGATGCTTCAAATTCATAGCAAGAGATATAAATTGCTGGAGGAACGAAGCGGGCGAGGCCACCTCTATACAAATGAATAAATAGTCGATAATTGATGCCGAGATCCTACATCAGATTTGGAAAGGAAGGAGGGACAAGTCAGAATAAGAGGCTGAGAGGAGAGAAAGGCGTGCAAACGGGAATGTGACACGTGAAGTTAGATGCTAGGGGACGGAGCTGAAGGAAAAGGTTTGGAGGTGATAGGTAAAAGAGTTAAGGGCTGGAGATGAATGAGTTTGATAGGAGAGGACGATGGGAGAAAGGGAAGGATGAGAGGTAGTACACGGGGCTGATGGACAAGTGAAGAGAAGAAAAGTAAGAGAGGGGCAGAATGGAGAATTGAAAAAGTAGCAAGGGGAGTGGCAGACAATTTACCGGATGTTGCAGATATCGATGTTCAATTACTTTTGTAGCTGCTGCATGACTTCTTGACCCCTTCATTAACCGATATGGGGAATAATGCGGGCGCTTTCCTCTATCAGCGTCTCTACGTGCATTGTCAAGTTCAGAAAGATAGGGAGGAGTACAAAAGAACTACCTGTACATGCAACAAACACAAAGTGCTGGAGTAACTCCGCAGACCAGGCAGCATCTTTGAAGAAGTGTACCGTCGACGGATCGAAACGTTGACCGAACTTTTTTTCCATAGATGTCGTTTGGTCTAATGAGTTCCTGCAGCGTTTTGTGTGTGTTGCTTGGATTTCAAGCATCTGCAGAATTTCTCTTTTATTGTGATTTGAATTTACGATACATCAAAGCTTCTCAGTTTCCAGTTTATTCACCAAATATTTTATAAATGTTCGTGACCTCATCCCGCACCCTATCTTGAGCAGGTTACTATTTCCGGATTAATCTCTATCTGCCATGTTGCCTCCCAAATCGCCAACAGTCTTCATCGTGAATAAACGTTTCAGAATCTTCATCATCTTCCACGATCCGCCAATATCTGCATAAATATTCCGAATGCAATTACACTGTAAGGATTCTTTAAATTATCCCCTTCTCACTTCAATTCCATGCTCTCTACAGTTTACAGTTCCACCCTGGGAAAATAATCCAACTGTGCATTCTATACAATCCCATCATAAGTAAGTGCTCCTGCCACGCCCAAGAGATTCACCACTCTTTGGGAAGAGTAATACCTCCTGATCTGCATCATAATTTTACTCCGCCAAATCTTATCAATATGCTTGCCAGTTCTCGTCTCAACTACTAGTGTAAACAACTTTCCTGCTTCTATCTTGTCTACCACTTTCATAATGTTATATGTTTCTATATGATATCCTGGAATCCTTCTGAATTTATTACAATCCAGGCGACTCAATCTCTCCACATTATCTAACCCCCTCATATCTGGAATCAACTGGTGAACATCCTTTGCTCCGTCTCCAAAGTCTGTATGTCCTTCCTCAAGTAAGGAGACCAGAACTGCAATTCTTCGGGCTCTTCGTCTAAAATGTTACTGGTAAATGTCACAAGTAGCGTGTGGGGGAGGGAGTGGTTGCATGGAGATCACGGTAGATTTCACAATCTTTCACATTTATCTATACCCCGGTGTATTAGAGAACTCCAACGGAGAAACATAGACTGACTTTGCAAAATAGACCATAGACCATACAGGAAAGGGCCAGGGCTTTCCGCTGGAAACTTCCAACTGACGGCATTAGTTAATACATGGAAACTCAGTTAAACCTCGCTCTCTGCACACTATCATAACCTTCCATTTCTTTTACAATCCTCTGCCCATCTGTGTCCAGCCCAGACACGAATTCGTTATCATGCAGGCAGACACTACTCCATTTTCTACTCTGATCTCTTCCGACCACTTTCTTTTTATTGTTGCTGTGTTATCAGAGAGAAACTGTATCTTCTGATATAGGACCCTTTAGCCATCAGAACAAGCGGACATTCATTGGAGATCCATTGGGTAGAATCTCGCAAGGTCAAAAGCACATCGAGTTGTGTACCCTAAAGATAACAGACAGCAGTCTGTGATCCATTACAATAGTTACAATGAGATTGTTGCCTTTGATATATTATGTTGACAAATGGTTCATTTTCATTGTATATCTACAAGGGGAGAAACCTCCAAATGTTCAAATACCGATGCTGGGACAAAATGATGGACACAATATTTCTAAATCTGCTGAAGGTGGGGACCCAGTCGTCCAAAATTAGTCCTTGTGAAGCTGCGTCGCTGATCACACAAGTTCCCCGCACCATTGATTGCCTTCACCTGGAACCATGTTCGATGCTACGTGACAGCATCAGCCTGGTCTGCCGGCTTCCCTGACCTTGTTTACAATTGTGCAAATTTATATTTTCACAGATGCCGAGAGTGATGCACGCCAATTAACACAACACCATTTTCTTAGCATTTGGCTGATATAGTAACTGCCTCCTGACAACAACTTTGCAAACTATATCATTTATTCTATGGGTCAGTGTAAGTTTTAACTTCTATTTCCTGTTTGCAATTTAAAATAAGAGCTGAAAACTATATCCCACTTGAATTCATATCTGCTAGAATCGCATAACGCCAGTATATACCCTGACACGGTCATCTACTACTTATTCTTTCTCGCTTTTGTCCCTCCATCAACTTTTCCTGTCTTGCTGAGCTCCTCCACAATTCCTTGCGGGCTGCAAAGTAAGACGTGCTGCTGTCACCACCGAGCTTTCGGCATTTCGGAATTATCCCGTTCTATAATAATTAATAAGACCTCAAAACACTGGTTTGTTCAAAATTTGATATTGTTTAATGTAATTTCATGTACACAAGCGTAAAGTGGACATAATAGGTGTTACTTCGGATCCGATGCCACACTACAACCATAAGTGTATAATGAACATAACAAAAAATATAATATATCTAAATCAACAACTGGATTTTATACATGGATTAACTGTGTGGCCCAAAAGCAATGCTAGGTCCAGGAGTGCCTGTGCATGAGGTGACTGACAGTAATTGATAAAGTAGTGGTGGTCGAGGATATCGGGGGTGGTGTTCTAGTTTAATAGCCGCAGGACCTGATCAGCCTCACTGTTTGAGGAAGGAAACTGCTATTGTCTGGTTTTCCTGGCATGGAAATAAGTAGCCTGCTTTCTGAAGGGAGTGGTGCAAACAGCCCACTTACAGGGTTGTCGGAATCCATATAATGTCAGCGGCCGATTTATCGTACATTTGCGTGTATATGTCCTGGATGAGCAACCTAGCTGTGTCAACTGTTCACGGTGGCCGTGCGAAGTCTGTCAGTTCGTGTACACATTCCTTGGGCCCTCAGACTGGAATGTTGCCAGCTAAGTCCCTAAAGTATGATGTGTTCCTCTTCTTAAATGAATCATCGCTATTGCAGCATCAGACTCCTCTCATCTCGACCTAAAGAAGGCTAGTAGCCCAATGGCTTCAGCGTTCTCCACAAGACGTCATATGTTTTCTCGGGGAAGTTTCTAACTCTCGCAAGCATGAGATCTTTGGAAATTCTATTGACATTACTGTAGCTCCGGCGTTCCCTCCTCCTTTCACAACCGTCGTCGGTACATCTACGGCGAAGTTAATATCACATGTTGCTCTTCACCATATTCTAAACTGAGTCTCCGGACTTCCTCCAGCCTGACTCTTCCAATTAGCACACTTTCACCCTATCATCGCTCACAGAGCAGCAGGGTTACCTTTTATCGGCATTTCAGTGAAGACTGCTCTCCGTCATACAGAGCGTGTCTCCATCAGAGAAGCTGTTTCACCCATTGCTCGGTGGATCCTGTTCTGTGACTTACTTGAGGCGCCACCGCTACGTAGCGGTTAGCGGGCGCTATTACAGCTCGGACGTCAGAGTTTGCAGTTCAGCTTCCAGCGTTTTCTTGAGGAGTCTTTTCATCCTTACCGTGCACTCATTTCTCCAAGTTGTCCTGTTCCCTCACACTATCCAAACTCGGTTCAGTATGTAAATTAGCCATTGTAAATTGTCCTGTAATTATCCTGCTGTTAAATAGGTGGGTTACAGAGCCAGCAAGGCCTGCACAACGCTGTATCTCTAAATTCAGTAAATACGATATTTCTAAACAGGGCGATATCCAGGCACGCCGTCCTCGAATTCGATACGTGACAAAATGGAAAGTTAATTCTCGAAGAAACTTCCATATTTCCACCGGACTAAATATAGTGTTAAAAAGAGGCGAGGTGTACCAGCTTAGCAGTCAGACAAAATAATTGGGCGGTCAGTCTCGTGGAGTTACGCTGCAGACTTCTAAATTGTCATTCAAATCTCGACGGGAAGGTATGTAGAGAAAATATATTCTTCCGGTAGAAGTGATAGAGGCAGTTTTGATATTGTCATTTAAACTAAAATTGGATAGGTATATGGACAGGAAAGGAATGGAGGGTTACGGGCTGACTGCAGGTCGGTGGGAATAGGTGAGAGTAGGCGTTCGACATGGACTAGAAGGGCCGAGATGGCCTGTTTCCGTGTTGTAATTGTTATATGTTTATATGATTATCTGATGGAGAATTAGCAGAGGATTTCAATGGATTTGAGACACGCAAGAGTATCAACGGCCTCGACGGGTTATAATATTGTACAGGAAAGTTTCGAGAGCCGATAAACAGTACTACGAACGGCGCAAAACCTCTCCATCACGTAAAGCAACGAACGGAATTTTCAGTCTGGCAGCATGTTGCACTGTGCTGGCAACCGGCTGTCTTGGAGGATAATGGAGAAAATGGGCATAGGAATAGCCTCTCCAAAGCACAAAACTGGGCTAGGGGTATGGAGATCCTGAGGTGCACAGTCGTCAAGTCCGCCCTCTCGGCCCCAGTGGAGCAAAACATAGTGAAGCAATATATTTTGTCCCAGCTGGGCGGCGGTGGCTTCCGGAAGGATGTTCAGTGACGTCCAGCCACATTTGCAGCACCACTCCGGATTTTCTGTCTGGGTTTACTCCCGGAGTCTTCGCCTCTCTTGAGGTTGCCCATAAGGCTGTGGGGCGTGGCTGGGGATATAGCTTGTCAATAATGACCATAATTCTATGGGTTTTACCATAGCTTTGGAAAGAGAAAGGACCGGTCCATAGTTATGCTTCAGAGGGTTAATTGTGGTGAAACAGGGTAGCATCTAGCAGAGATTCGTGAGTGTGTCTGAATGGAACGAAACGAAGTGCAGATGATGGAGTGGGGTGGTTAGGAGTATTTGAAGAATAGGAAAGGCAAGTAAAGGACCTTCTGGCCTATCAGTCTGACATAATGAACTGGGTGGAATTCTGAAGGAAAAACCCTGCAGCAAAGGGGATAGAAAACAGTCTGATTACGAAGATTATGTTCTTATGAAGCAGAGGAGACGGTTGTCGATATCGATTCGTGAATTCAGGAGCTACGTAAAAGTTACCTCTATTTTATCTCATGTAAATGTAACAAGTTTGCTGGGCGTCCATGACAGTTCCATGCATAGTGAACACAACGAGAGGAGGTTAATCATCCTAAGATAAATATCGTTGCATCAAGCGGAAGGGATCTCTTGACCAGAAAGACAAATAAGTGAATTCCAATGAGTCAAGGACAGTGGAAGTAGACAAACGAATTGTCTTTGTTCTTGCCATGAAATTGAGTGAATGGAGCTGCCTTTCTGCGGAACTGCTCTACGGCATCCATTCTGTGAGGTGGATTTCCTACTCTCGGTTCTCACCTTTTCTATTCACCTCTGGCCTACATAATGATGAATAGTTCTCTCAACAGGGAAATCCGAAAGTAAGCGATGGATCTGCCAGTAACATTAACAGGTTCTGTGGCGTCACTGGGAGTATCTTCATGACAGGGGAAAGAGTAAGACTGTGGGTGATCAGCAGAGCAGTCTATGTCACGAACCACGGTCGATAGGTGGGATTACTAAGGAGTATGTTACAATTGTTTAAAAAATACTGGAAATATTTTCATTGGTTTAGAAAACGTTTTCATGAACAGGGCGGAAATTATTTACAATCATCAAACATATTAAAGTGGATGCATCACCACTGCCTAATCTGGAAGGTTTTGGAATTTCTAGGAGTTTAGAGAAGATATCACAGAGGCCTTCCCTGAGTTATTTGCTTCATCCTTGCACGTTGGTGTAAGTCACGCCGACTGGAGTTTCTGATCTCTTTAAAAGGTCGCAAGGGCACGTTACAGGCTTTCAGTCCAATCATTCCGACATCATTTACTGGGAGTTTTCTGCTTGAAAGCACCTGGTAAAAGCTGGATAGAATGCTGTTCTTAAAAAATAGAAGCGTCGGTATAGAGTCTGTGAATTCAGGAGGTAAGTATGCCCGTTATCGTTAGATCACAAAGCATTTGTCTTCGTCCTTGCCAGGCGGTTGAAGGAAAATAGCTGCCATTTTGTTAAGCTACTCTATAGATTTCATTTTTTAAGCCGTATTTTGAATTGATTCTCCTCACTCCAACCACTTACCTTCTCCTCCATTTGCCTCTAACCGCCCCATTGTGCCCCTCCTTTTTCTTTTTCTCCCATGGTCCACTCTCCACTCCGAACAGATTCAATCTTCTCTGGACCTTCGCCTTACTCTCGTGACTTCACCTATCACCTCCTTGATAGTATTCTTTCCCCTCTCTCTAACTTTTCTTTTATTTTAACGTCCACCGCCTTCCTTGCCAGAAGTCAAGAAACGTAATTTCATCAATTGCTGCCTGATCCGCTGAGATCCTGCAGCATTTTGCGTGCGTAGATTATGCGGTATGTACTTTGCTAAATGATATAAAGCAGAAGGTCCTCGTGCAATATTGTTTCTCCGACTGGAGGTCCCTGATAAGTGGTGGGCGACTCTGGACGGTGCTAGGCCTGTCATCGATATTAACTAGAGGGATGAGAATATACAAGATGTGGTGAGTAGGTTTTCGGAATACACTAAACTTTCATAAACAGTGGAGAATTTAACAATAGTTCCATTCTGTTCTTGGGTACGTGGGTTACCTGGGCCAAGATATCACAGAGGGATTCTAACTCAGACGAGCGCAGAATATTGCATTTTGGGAAGTTATCCCAAGATAGGAATTTGCCATTACGCAGAAAGACCCTGGTGAGTGCTGATCAGACAGAGAAAGCCTCCGTGCCTATGTATTTACATGTTTAGAGAATCGTGTACAAGACTTTGGTGCGCTAGCTTGCGTCTGGTAGGGCCTGGTGCTGCAGTTACAGAAAATGCTGATATTGGCATTTACGTATTTTTTTTACCAGTAATAGTTTATTTAATAGTGAAATATATATCAGAAGATTGAACTTTAACTGAAGCTGCGTTTATGACAGAAGTTAAAAGAAATATGCAGTCTAACCGGCAGACGCTTCATACGTGAAGAGCGTGACAGTTCACTAAATTCACGAACTGAAGGAACAAGCTAATTCCCATCATAACAGTATTCGCTCTAATGCTACTGTAACTACTGCCGGATAGTCGGGGTGGGTGTCAAACAGATTATGAGACTGGCACGACGGATCCTTGACAATGCCAATAGCGTGTACCGAGCGCTCCTGAGAGATAATTACGATGGGTGGGAAAGATTCCCCAATGATTCTTTCAGCAGACAGAGCAATCCATCAGGAGATTTTCTGTTAGATGCCTTGCAAGTCCAGATTCAAACGGCGATAAAGATGGTCCATTTCCATTGGAACATGAAAACGAAAGTATCGGTAACATGTCAATGAACAATTCTGATAAACTCCCTTTGTTTGTTTCGAAATACAGCGCGGTTATGTTGAAGCCGCTTCACGGGTTTGGTAACTGAAACCAAAATCACTGATACCGGATGAATATGCAACGTAAACCAGTCATTTACGAACAGTAAAATGTTCGACCAATTATTTAATTTCCCACAAGCTACACAAACTGCAGAATTAATTATTTAACAGACAGATATTTAGTTAAATGTCTGCACGGATCTCGTCTTCTCAATGATTTTGTATGTCTGGGATCAAAACGAAAGGTGGTGAACCTTTTGCACGTGCAATTCTTCACACCCCTGATGCTGTAGAAATGAGACACACGGTACCGTGGCACGCAAGGAAACCAATGGGAAAAGCAGAGACAGTTTTTAAACAGGCCAATCACGATCCACACAAAGGAAGCTGATTTCGATAGGCAACAGTATGCCACGCTTCCACAGGACACCTCACTACTTCCCCTCCCTGCGAAAGTCGCGACCTTCAGAGAGGTATGATTCTCATGAACTCCCAGTAAGCTGCACAGGAAAAACAGCTACAATATCAGTGCCGTAAACCCAATGGCCAACTCGAGTGTACAGCAGTGCCCCTCTAGCTTCCCAAAATGGTCACCACCATTCCCCCAGACTGTAATAGCCAGTGAGCTAGTTCCCCACTTAACCTTATACACGAACTCTCAAATGTTGTCAACTGGGTGAGAGATGTTCCCTGACTCGTCAGGAAATCAGGGGTAAAATTCCTAACCAATAACAGTGCAAGTGCCATCTTTTTTGTCAGCAGGTAATCTGAGGCCAATATTATCAGTGCAAATAAAGCAATGGCTTAGTATACACTTCCCGCTGTGTCAACGAACTCTACCGTTCAACCAATCTCCGGTTGAAGTATTACCTCTCCACCTCACTTTTGAAGGGAAGCCCTTTTTTTCTCAGGCTGTTCCCTGAACTCTCTTCCAAATGGTAACATGGTTTCTATGTTCACTCGATCCAGGCATGCAAAAAGGACACACATCATGTTCACATGGTATTGTCTGCGATAGGTTTGTAGTAAACTATGGAGAGGAATCATTTACACAATAGAAACTTTGAATAATTGGTGTTCATGTCTCCATGAAAGAGAGAGAGAGGGTCCAGTTATCCACATCAAATACGACAGCTGATTAACATTATGAGGATTTTTTTTAGATGTTATCTATATATCTATATGTCACTTTGTACAGCGGGGAACAGGTTCTTCTCGACCAACGAGCCTGCGTAGCCCAGCAACCCATCTATTTAACCCTAGCCCTATCAAAGTACAGTTTTGCAATGACCAATTATCCAACTCACCGGAACGCCTTTGAAATGTGGGAAGAAATCCACGCAGTTTGGACAGATCGTACAAACTCCTTAGTTCCCAACTCCGGCGCTCCGAGCTGTCATATTGTCCCGCTAACCTCTACGCTACTCTGGCGACTTTGTTAATAACGAGAGGGTTCTCCGATGCTCTCGCATGCTATAGACCACTTAGACAGTTGAACAGGATATTGGGATATGGGATTATATTCCAACTAGCACAGTGCACATAGGGCACTGAATGAATACCGGCTATCAGAGAGAGCCGGGATCCTGGTCTTCAGATTTCTGGGAAAAAAAAATCACACAATGGAAATGAATGATAGGACATTCTGGTAACATGGAAGAAATGTGAGGGAATTCCATGCTGCGTTAGAACACAACATTGCTTTGCCGGTCTTTCGGGCACCGAGTGTGGTTCTTAACACCAGAGTAAAGGAGAATGCAGATACTCTGCGTTACGAATGCAGGAGTATCGTTGGTATATTGCTTGGATTGGAGGTTGTGATGAGCGTTTCATTAGGCTGCTCTGTTTGTCCTGTGAAATGACCGGAACGGAATATATCAGTTTATAAGATGTACAGACGGGGATAACTGCGGAAATGTTTTTTATCGGTCGATGCATCAAAAGCAAACTGTCACCTTTGCACTTTTTCCGGTAAATTTCCCCTCCCCATCCTCTCTTCTTCGATTGTCCCTCTTCTCCTCGCCTCCCTATCATCAATCCTACGTGCCCCTCCTTTCTCCCTTTCTCCCATGGTGAATATTCCTCTTTTATCAGATTCCTTTTTCTCCAGTTCTATAAAGTATATATCTTGCTCAGTTGGTCTCCATTCGTCTACCAGCTTGAACTCCTTATCTGCTCCGCTCGCCTTCTTTATTCTTCCACCCTCTGCAGTCCTGACGAGTTTTTAAGGTGAGTGCACGGGCGATTTGAAGAGGATGTGCAATGTAAGAATTTTACCCAGAATTTTTCCAACATTCCTTTCATAAATAAAAATAATTTGACCCGACGCAGTTGCCGATGCGATCCTCTCTGAACTCTGAATACTCCACTCCAGCCAACACGAGGCAATCACATCAGATTAGGCGTCACAAGATTCCCGGTTTTCTAACTCCCTCCTCCCATCCTTATACGCATCTTTCATTTCGAGAAGACTGTTCACAGATTGTAGAATTCAGGATCATATGACACGATTCTATCAGCTCTGTAGGCATCTGATCCCATTGACCTGCAGCCCTGATCTCATTGGTCCATCCCACTGTATACTGGTAAATTGGTATTATATCTATATATATTATTGTTATGTTATTCAGGATTGGTAAGACCACAGACTTGGGCCATTTGGTCCATAGAAACTGTTCCGCCAATTTATCATGGCTGTTCTAATTTTCCCCTCAACCCCAACCTTATGCCTTCTTCCCAAATCCCTACAAATCCTGACCAATCAAGTATCTATCAAACCTAGCCTTAAATTTACATAAATAGTCCGGATCTACAGCTGCCTGTGGCAAATAATTCCACTTCTTCACCACTCTCAGGGTAAAGAAATTCCTCCTCATCTCTGTTCTATAAAGACGCCCATCTCTTCTGTGTCCTGTGGTCTTAGATTCTTCCACTACCGGAAGCACCCTCTAAACATCCACTCTATCAAGGCCTTTCACCATTTCATGGTTTCACTGAGGTCACTCCTCAATCTTCTGAATTCTAGTGAATACAGCCCAGAGCCATCGTAAAGTCTTCATATTCAAGACATTCAACCCTGGAATCAGTTTCATGAATAGCCTTCGAACCCTCTACATTTTTCTGCACACGCTGTCTCAGATTAGGGGCCCAAATCTGCTCACAGTGCTCCAAGTGAGGCTGCACTAGTGTTTTATAAAGTTTCAAAATTATATTCTTGCTTTTATATTATAGTTCTCTTGAAATGAATTAGAACATTGCATTTGCCTTCGTCATCACAGACTAGCCCTGCAAATTAACCTT
>NW_026781054.1:0-16248 GCF_030144855.1 Hypanus sabinus
GAGGAATGAGGAGTAGGGGCCTGAATGGTGGTGAGGAATGAGGAGTAGGGGGCCTGAATGGTGGTGAGGAATGAGGAGTAGGGGCCTGAATGGTGGTGAGGAATGAGGAGTAGGGGCCTGAATGGTGGTGAGGAATGAGGAGTAGGGGGCCTGAATGGTGGTGAGGAATGAGGAGTAGGGGCCTGAATGGTGGTGAGGAATGAGTAGGGGCCTGAATGGTGGTGAGGAATGAGGAGTAGGGGCCTGAATGGTGGTGAGGAATGAGGAGTAGGGGGCCTGAATGGTGGTGAGGAATGAGGAGTAGGGAGCCTGAATGGTGGTGAGGAATGAGGAGTAGGGGGCCTGAATGGTGGTGAGGAATGAGGAGTAGGGGGCCTGAATGGTGGTGAGGAATGAGGAGTAGGGGCCTGAATGGTGGTGAGGAATGAGGAGTAGGGGGCCTGAATGGTGGTGAGGAATGAGGAGTAGGGGCCTGAATGGTGGTGAGGAATGAGGAGTAGGGGGCCTGAATGGTGGTGAGGAATGAGGAGTAGGGGCCTGAATGGTGGTGAGGAATGAGGAGTAGGGGCCTGAATGGTGGTGAGGAATGAGGAGTAGGGGCCTGAATGGTGGTGAGGAATGAGGAGTAGGGGGCCTGAATGGTGGTGAGGAATGAGGAGTAGGGGCCTGAATGGTGGTGAGAATGAGAGTAGGGGCCTGAATGGTGGTGAGGAATGAGGAGTAGGGGCCTGAATGGTGGTGAGGAATGAGGAGTAGGGGGCCTGAATGGTGGTGAGGAATGAGGAGTAGGGGCCTGAATGGTGGTGAGGAATGAGGATTAGGGGCCTGAATGGTGGTGAGGAATGAGGAGTAGGGGCCTGAATGGTGGTGAGGAATGAGGAGTAGGGGCCTGAATGGTGGTGAGGAATGAGGAGTAGGGGCCTGAATGGTGGTGAGGAATGAGGAGTAGGGGCCTGAATGGTGGTGAGGAATGAGGAGTAGGGGCCTGAATGGTGGTGAGGAATGAGGAGTAGGGGCCTGAATGGTGGTGAGGAATGAGGAGTAGGGGCCTGAATGGTGGTGAGGAATGAGGAGTAGGGGCCTGAATGGTGGTGAGGAATGAGGAGTAGGGGCCTGAATGGTGGTGAGGAATGAGGAGTAGGGGCCTGAATGGTGGTGAGGAATGAGGAGTAGGGGCCTGAATGGTGATGAGGAATGAGGAGTAGGGGCCTGAATGGTGGTGAGGAATGAGGAGTAGGGGCCTGAATGGTGGTGAGGAATGAGGAGTAGGGGCAGTAGCACTTGTCCCGCTTGCAACCAGGAGAGTGATCAGTGGGGAAGGGCAAATGGACAAGGGGATCACGTAGAGTGTAAAGCAGAGAGAATGGGGAGGGAAGTACATGCTTAATTGCAGGATCTTGTTGTAGATGGTGGAAGCTACAGAGAATGATGTGCTGTGTGTGGAGGCTTGTGGGGTGATCGGTAAGAACAAATTGAACTCTATCCCTGTTATGATGATGGGAAGATGGGGTGAGGGCAGATGTGCGGGAAATGGAGGAGGTCGACTAATTGAAACTAACAGGTTGAAAGACCTTCTTCAATTTATTTTTTCAAAAATGATTCTAAATTGATAATCAACTGTATCTTCTAGCATTACTCTCAGTAGTGAAATTGATACTAGAACAGAATCAGCAAACTATTCTAAAAATAGCAAGTGGATAAAACAATTAATTAATATTTTAATTTTGGTGCCAGAGTAGCAAGGTCACCATTAATGTGTTCCATGCTTTTTCCAGCTGCAACTGGAAGGCAACAAGTAATTACAGGGGTTTCATCTTCAGTGCTGGTGGCTTGGATGGTGAACCTCAAGAGGATGACTGCTAGCACACGATAAGTTGGAAGCTATTACAAAATTGCATTTAGGCCTTCAAGTGGCTTCTCGCAATATTGTTTCAGCATGTACTTCTCTGGCACAGTATTGTGTTTGAGAGATTGTAACATTATTGAAAGGAAGATTAAATAAAACATTTTGAATCCAAAGAAAATGCAGGACAATAGGAAGAGAGCAAGGCTGAGAGACTAATTTTAAAATATTCCAGCTAGGAGCCAACACAAATTCCAAGAATGAAATCTATGATCTTGAGATGTGCACCCATTAACCAATAAAATACCTGGGAAAAGCTTGGAGCCATTCACTAGCCTGTTGAGATGTTTGTGATAGCTAAACAATAATTAAACTATAGGTAGCCATGTTTGTTTTTGATTAAATAGTACAGGAACCTAAGACGAAGGCAGTTTAAAGGCAGAGTGCAAATGTTGTTCTCCCATTAAGTCTGCCCTGCTGTGAGCTTTCAGAAAGCTTTGTTTCCCTGGCTCAAAGACAGACAATGCAAGGTGTGATTTTGCTGAACAGATCATACTGATTACACTGCTCCCAAAAAGCTTTATCATTTCATTGCATCCTCTTAAAGATGCAATATTTTAATGACCATGAAGAAACTGCTCTCACACTGAAAAATGCATTAAGCTTATTCTTTATGGTGTGTTACTGAAAACCTTAAAGTGCTGAAGTTTTTTATCCTCCCAAGAAAATGCTTCCTTTCTGTTTCTTTCTTTCCAGATTTGACTTTGAATTCACCAACTCCAACTTTTATTTCTTCTCAGGCTTTGCACGAATATCTAATTTTTCATCCTGGCTGGCTGGAGCCATACATGTTTTCTCCTCCTGCTCACTCTGGTCTATGTGCCTGAATTCACACTCTCACCAAATTGCTACACACATGCCCCCTTTATGTGAAGGCTGTCTAAATACCAGCAGATGCAATTAGATCATGTATGACAAGATGGACTCTTGACCTCACAATTTACTTTGCCTTGGGCCTTGTCAACTTGCATTGCACTTTCTCTGTAAATGTTACACTTTTTCTACATTCCAAGATAGTCTTTCCTTTTGAACTTCCTCATGTGATGAAATGATTCGTTTGGATGGCAAGAAAAACAAAGTTTCTCACTGTATCTCAGTACATGTGACAATAATAAACCAATATACCTCATAAAAAACCTGCACCTTTTGTCCTCATGAAATTTTGCAGCAATTATTGTTGCCAGTGAAAAAAGAAATCCAGTTATCTCTTGATAGTGACACCCAGTTCTTCTGAGAACTCAGGAACCAAATCTCCTGTCAACTCAAGGTCCAGATCTTACTGCTAAATGTTAACAATTCCGTATTGAATTGTTTCCATTTAACCAAGTGCGTTTGAGTCTTTGGCGTATTTGACAATGGAATTCACGATCCTGCCCATGTTCCACGTCTTTTATTTCCATGAATAATTCAGCGCTTCAAGGAACAAAAGTAATCAGAATCAGAGTTATATTTATTATCATTGACTTAGATTGAATGAGATTTGTTGTTTTCCAACAGCAGTACTGTGCAAACATATAAAATATCAAAAAAAACAGAAGTAACTAAACAGTGCAAAACAAGGAATAAAGAGGTGGTGTTTGTGGATTTATGGGATCAGAAATCTGATGATGGAGAGGAAGGACCTGCCTCAGAATCATTGAACATGTATCTCCTCCCCATGATAGTAATAAGAGAACATGCTCTAGATGATGAGGTTCTTTAATGATGGATGCCAATTTCCTGAGGCACTGCCTTGTGAGGATGTACTCAATGGTGGAGAGAGTTGTGCTTATCATGGAGCTGGCTGACTCTACAACTTTCTACTGCCTCTTGTAGACCTGTGATTTAGAGCCTCCACACCAGGCAAATAGTTATAATGTTTTCCTCCATAAATCTATAGAAATTTATAAGGGTTTTTGGTGACCTATTCAATGTCCGCAAGCTCCTAATGCTAGAGTTATTGGAGTGTATTTGTTGCATCAATATGTTGGGCCCAGGATAGATCTTTCAAAGATGTTGACACTCAGAAGCTGCTCACCCTTTCCAATGCTGACCCCTCGATAAGGACTGACATCTCCTTCCTGAACTCCACAATCAACTCCTTGAACTTGACATTTAGTGTGAGGTTGTTGTTGCAACACAACTCAACCAGCTGATCTATCTTACCCTTGTATGCTGTCTTATTGTCATCAGAGATATATGTTATGTAAAGCTAACCGCCTGACTTATGTTTACAGAAATCTTTATATGTTGTGTTTCCTGAATATTTCCAAATGTCAGCAACAAGCTCCAATATTTCAGGAGCTAAACAGTTTTGAAAGCTGCAGATGCTAGAAATCTGAAACATAAATGTATAATAATGAAATACTCAGTAGGTCAGGCAGCATCTGTGGGAAGAGAAACAGAGTTAATGTTCAAAGACCGGTCATCAAGTTAACTTAAACAGTGGTCTCCAACCACCAGGCTGCAGACCGGTACTGGGCCACAAAGCGTCTGCTACCGGGCTGCGAGGAAACAATATGATTTGGCAATATGAAACGATACGAGTCAGCTGCACCTTTCCTCATTCCCTGTCACGCACTGTTGAACTTGAAATAACCAACAAAATCATACCAAATAACACATAAAACCTAAAATAACACTAACATTTAGTAAAAGCAGGAATGATATGACAAATATACAGCCTATATAAAGTAGAAATAATGTATGTACAGTGTAGTTTCACTTAACAGAATCCGGAAGATTGAGCCAAAACTGATTGTAGAGAAAAAAAAATCGGCACGTACACGCATGTGCACGTCATGTATGCACACATCACACTTGTGCACACAGGTGCGCGTGCAAGGCTTCATGGTAATGGTAGTCTTTCTCGGGGTAAACACAAGTGTCCCATATTTGACTGCTGCTTTTGTCCCTTATTTTGGAGTGAGAAAGTTGGCAACCTTACTTGAA
Source organism: Hypanus sabinus (assembly GCF_030144855.1). NCBI lineage: Eukaryota > Metazoa > Chordata > Chondrichthyes > Myliobatiformes > Dasyatidae > Hypanus > Hypanus sabinus. Next base: position 4,835 of record NW_026781054.1, read on the forward strand.
CAACCTCCCCACTCCCGTCGGCTGGTCCACAAGAATATTGTCAATATTAAACCAGTCCGCGGTGCAAAAAAGTTTGAGGACCCCTGAGCTTAAGGACTGAAACACGTCACGCATCTATGTCATTCACCAACTATCCCATAGACAACCTGTTTCCACAACAAACCTGACCCCCAACTGATTACAGAAATTCCCTTTGTTACCCCTTCTCCAATTTTATGCCATCTCTTTTTCTGTTTTGATGAAGGGTTTACTCTAGAAACAGTAACTGGTTTCTCTTGCCACGGATGCTGCCTGATCTGTGAGCTCTTTCTGCATTTTCTGATGTTGCTGATTGATGGTGGCTTTTCCTAACCTTTTGCATTATCTCATCAACAAGATTCTCTTCCATCACAGAAGGCCAATCACACATGCAGATTCACATTCAGGATTATTTATTTATCACAGATACATCAAAGCAAAGAGTGAAATGCATCATTTATGTTGACCAACAACACAATCAACGGATGTGACACGTGGTCAGTGTGCATTCAGCACTGATGCAGCATGTCCACAATGCTCAGCAAAAACACAGAACACAACAAGGCCCTTCCCTCCCACCCAATCACAAATCCATTCATACAAACAGGACAGCTGTAGGCTTCCAGCCTCCAGTGGATGCTTCGACAATGGGCTCATGACTTTCCCATTGGATTCTCAGACTCATAGAGCCGGTGCTTAGGTCACAGGGCTGTGGCTTCCAGACTCCTGATGGGGATTCTGATTACTCCAAGCTTCACAGTCAGCACAAACATCCACAGTAAACCTCTGAGGCATACTGCTGACAAGAGAAACCAGAATCCATGCTTCCCTCAAAACTGCAATATTGTTTAGGTCTTGTGGTCTTATAAACGTCATCTATGTAGATACAAATTGGAGAAAAGAGACTCCAGATGCAGGGATGTGGAGCAACAGACAATCTGCTGCAGGAACTTGTGTCTGTGCACAACCACATATCTACTAAATTAAAGCAGGCACATGGGAAGTCGCTTTAACTTGCAGCGAGAGAAAGCAATCTATGTGTGTACAACAGCGTATGCGCAGACAACAGATCAATACATGGTGCTAAGGGGTGTGGGGGGGTCAGTGCTCTAAAAGAAATAGATCCATAAATTAAACTTCTCCCCCCTTTAGAATAAAGCGACATAACAACACATTCAATTTCCCCTGCATAAGCCCATATTCCAAATAAATATGCTTTCAGTCTAATAGTCCATAACTAACTTCATAGTTCTAAAGGTTCAGTCTTTTGGGTGGCATACTGTTTCATTCAAGATGGCACCTCTGGACCTGTGAAGTGGCATCAGGTTTGGTAGGTGTCTTGACTAAGATGTTCTCTGTTTCCAGTGTCATGTTGCTCTATCATCACTGAGAGGTAAGATGGTGACTGTAAAATATCTGCCTCATGGGATGCAGTTGACTCAGGAGTGTTTTTTGTTGTGCATCTCGTCCACATGACGACACAGTGTGTGATATCCAACATCCAATATGTAAAAACACAAAATGCTGGCAGAACTCAGCAGGCCAGACAGCATCTATGGGAGGAGGTAGTGACGACGTTTCGGGCCAAAACCCTTCATCAGGAGGGTCAACCTCCTTTGTGTTTTTATTTATTTCCGGCATCTGCTGATTCACTCGTGTTGCCTTTGAATCCACTATGTACATCAGAGGACCAGTTCCTGTACAGTGTCTATAAAAAATATTCATCCCCTTTGGAAGTTTTCACGTTTTATTGTTTTACACCATTGAATCACAGTGGATTTAATTTGACTTTTTTGACACTGATCAACAAAAAAAACTTATTCATGTCAAAGTGAAAACAAAACTTTATGAAGTGATTTAAGTTATTCACAAATATAAAACTCAAAATACTTGGTTGCATCAATATTTACACCCTTTAATCAGACACACCAAATCATCACTGGTGCAACCAATTTGTTTTATAAGTCACATTATTAGTTAAACGGAGATCTATGTGCAGTCAAGGTGTTTCAATTGATTGTAGTAAAAATACACCAGTATCTGGGAGGTCCAACTGTTGGTGAGTCAGTATCCTGGCAAAAACTACAACATGAAAACAAAAGGACACTCCAAGCAACTCCGTGAAAAGGTTATTGAAAAGCACAAATCAGGAGATGGATACAAGGAAATTTCCAAGTCACTGAGTATCCCTTGGAGTACAGTTAAGTCAATCATCAAGAAATAGAAAGAATCTGGAACAATTGTAACTCTGCCTAGAGCAGGCCGTCCTCAAAAACTGAGTGACCGTGCAAGAAGGGGACGAGTGAAGGAGGCCACCAGGAGACCTGTGACAACTCTGGAGGAGTTACAAGCTTCAGTGGCTGAGATGGGAGAGACTGCACATACAACTGTTGTCCAGGTGCTTCATCAATTGCTGCTTTATGGGAGAGTGACAAAGAGGAAGCCACTGTTGCAAAAAAGAGTCTGCCAGAAGACATGTGGGAGACCCTGAAGTCAGCTGGAAGAAGGTTCTATAGTCTGAGGAAACCAAAATTGAGCTTTTTGGCCATCAGACTAAATGCTATGTTTGGCGTAAACCAAACACCACACATCACCCAAAACACACCATCCTTACTGTGAAGCATGGTGATGGGTGACTGCATCATGCTGTGGAGATGCTTCACTGCAGCAGACCCTGGAAGGCTTGTGAAGGTAGAAGGTAAAATGAATGCAGCAAAATTCAGGGAAATCCTGGAGGAAAACCTGATGCAGTCTGCAAGAGAACTGTGACTTGTGAGAACATTAGATTTCCAGCAAGACAATGACCTCAAGCATAAAGCCAAAGCTATACAGGGATGGCTTAAAAACAACAAATTTAATGTCTAGGAGTAGCCAAATTAGAGTCCAGATCTCAATCAAATTTAGAATTTGTGGTTAGACTTGAAAAGGTCTGTCACTCATGATCGCCATGCAATCTGACAGTTTGAGCAGTTTTGTAATGAAGAATGGGGAAAAATTGCAGTGTCCAGATGTGCAAAGCTAATAGAGTCGTAGCCACACAGACTCAAGCCTGTAATTGCTGCCAAAGGTGCATCTACTAAATCCTAACTTGAAGGGGGTTGAATACTTATGCAATCAATTATTTTGTGGTTTATATCTGTAATTAATTTTAATCACTTTGACAAGGAGAACTTTTTTTCTGTTGATCTGTGTCAAGAAAGCCAAGTTAAATCCATTGCGATTCAATGTTGTAAAACAATAAAACATGAAAACTTCCGGGGGAGGGGGGCGAATACTTTTTACAGGCACTGTAGCTATCCTACTGGATGCCCACTTGTCTTCTCGGCAATCACCCGTTTGGACTTCCTGTCCAATATCGAAGCTCTTTGCTGATTCAATTAGCAACTGGCAGAACTGCTTATTCTGCACTTCCCTCTCTAGATCTGGTTTCAGGAGGTCGATGCGAGATCTCAGATTCCTGTTCATGAACAGCATTGCAGGTGTTTGATTTGTCATTGCATGAACAGAGTTCCGATACACAAAAATGAAGATGGCCTCATTGTGCTGTAGAGAAATGTCCCCCTTGTCCAATTTAATAGACATATTGAAGGTTTGGATAAACCTTTCAGCTGATGCATTTGTTGCTGAGTTGTGACTTGCTGACTTGAAATATCTGATGCCAGTTTGAATTCTTCTGACGTGTACTGTGGTCTGTTGTTCATCACAATTTGGTCTGGTAAGCTGTTTCTGGTGAAAATAGCCCTCAGAGCAGAGACAGTCTTTGCTGAGGTTCATTAGTACAACCTCTGGCCACTTCAAATGAGCATCCACTGCAATCAAAAACAATGGAGTCTATGAATGGCCAGCAAAGTCAATATGTACTCTTTGCCATAGTGAAGATAGCCACTCCCGGCGGGGGGGGGGGGGGGGGGAGGCATTTTAAACTTTGTGACATCCCAAACAGCTTTTGGCCAGGTCTTCAATCTGGCTATCTATTCTTGGCCACCACACATAGCTCCAGGCAAGACATTTCATCTTGTCTGTATCCAGGTGTCCTGGATACAACACCAGGTGTCCAAGAGCTCCACGTATCAGCATTCTTTGACATTCTGGAAGTTACCTCGCTGAGAACTCTGGAAATAAAGGATTGCCATGAGTTGGACATCTTTGTGTGGTAATGTCATAGACTTTTGACGATGTTGGGTCATTCAATGTTTTCCCTCATATTTTGGAATTTGTTACCGGCAACTGGTCTGCCATTGTAGTATAGAACACATCTGCAGGGTCAAAGTATGAAGACTTTTCTTCTTCAGATGCCAATAGTGGAAGACATGACAAGTTATCAGTGTGGCTGTCTTGTTTGGTACCCTTGAACTCTATGTCATAAAAGAGTCCTACGTCGTAACTAGGTGACAGTCATCACTGGAATTCCCTTCCTGGGACTGAAAATGGACACAAGGGACTGGTCATCTGTCACTACCGCAAACCTTTGTCTGTAGAAGTAGTGGTGGGACTTCTTTATTCCCCATACTCTCTGTCCATACATTACAAAACTCATCTGTGGGGAAAAGCAATTGAGGTTGAAACCTCAGGACTGAGAATGGGAAGAGTAGGTGACCGCTATAAAGAGGAGAGGGAAACAATGGGTCAGGAGCATGAAGTGATGCAGGGCTTCAACCAATCCTTTACCCTCACAGATATTGCTCAAGCTGCTGAATTCCTCTAACAGATTTTGCAAAGAAGTGTCATCAATTATTACCCAACTGTACACCAACAGTACAGGAACATTTAATCGTAAAGTTGTGGCTGGTGGTTCACAGAATTTTTCAGAAGCAGATTGAAGACTTCCACAGGGAAGTAAGCAGGGAAGCAGAAAGCTACAACATCTCTCCAGTTCCGCAAGTCTCCAGCGTTTTTATTTTACATATTTAATATTTTAATTACACTGATATTTCAATTCTAAATTTTGGTGATATTCAAAAGCATTAAATATTCTGAGAGCATTGGCAGCCAGTTAAGCCATTACCTCCTCCTTATCAGCTTTGCAGTTTATGAAGTGTTGTAGGCCAGTTTGGGAACATAATTTAATGCTCGGTGATCTACAAAGTTAATGTAGATTACCATGTTAAAATCAAGAGACATACTTAACACATGCCACATTTTATTACTCTTCAAGCCATTAGAAACTATGCAAATATCATTTTCTATAAAACACAACAAAACATATATTAATAGGAAGAGCAAACACGAGGAAATCTGCAGATGCTGGAAATTCAAACAACAACACACATAAAATGCTGGTGGAACACAGCAGGCCAGGCAGCATCTATAGGGAGAAGCACTGTCAACGTTTCAGGCCGAGACCCTTCGTCAGGACTAACCGAAAGGAAGGATAGTAAGGGATTTGAAAGTAGTGGGGGGAGGGGGAAATGCAAAATGATAGGAGAAGACCGGAGGGGGTGGGATGAAGCTAAAAGCTGGAAAGGTGATTGGTGAAAGTTATACAGAGCTGGAGAAGGGAAAGGATGATGGGATGGGAGGCCTCGGGAGAAAGAAAGGGGTGGGGGGGGGAACACCAGAGGGAGATGGAGAACAGGCAAACAACTAAATATGTCAGGAATGGGGTAAGGAGGGGAGGAGGGGCATTAACTGAAGTTAGAGAAGTCAATGTTCATGCCATCAGGTTGGAGGCTACCCAGCCGGTTTATGAGGTGTTGTTCCTCCAACCTGAGTTTGGATTCATTTTGACAATAGAGGAGGCCATGGATAGATATATCAGAATGGGAATGGGACGTGGAATTAAAATGTGTGGCCACTGGGAGATCCTGCTTTTTCTGGCGGACCGAGCATAGGTGTTCAGCGAAACGGTCTCCCGGTCTGCGTCAGGTCTCGCCAATATATAAAAGGCCACACCGGGAGCACCGAACGCAGTATACCACACCAGCTGACTCACAGGTGAAGTGTCACCTCACCTGGAAGGACTGTCTGGGGCCCTGAATGGTGGTGAGGGAGGAAGTGTAAGGGCAGGTGTAGCACTTGTTCCGTTTACAAGGATAAGTGCCAGGAGGGAGATCAGTGGGAAGGGATGGGGGGGGACGAGTGGACAAGGGAATCACGTAGGGAGCAATCCCTGTGAAAAGCAGAAAGAGTGGGGGAGGGAAAGATGTGCTTGGTAGTGGGATCCCGTTGGAGGTGGAGGAAGTTACGGAGAATTATCCATTGGACCTGGAGGCTGGTGGGGTGGTAGGTAAGGACAAGGGGAACCCTATCCCGAGTTGGGTGGCGGTGAATGGAGTGAGGGCAGATGTAAGGGAAATGGGAGAGATGTGTTTGAGAGCAGAGTTGATGGTGGACGAAGGGAAGCCCCTTTGTTTAAAAAAGGATGACATCTCCTTCGTCCTGGAATGAAAAACTTCATCCTGAGAGCAGATGCGGCTGAGACGGAGGAATTGTGAGAAGGGGATGGCATTTTTGCAAGAGACAGGGTAGGAAGAGGAATAGTCCAGGTAGCTGTGAGAGTCTGTAGGCTTATAGTAGATATCAGTAGATAGGCCGTCCCCAGAGATGGAGACAGAAAGATCAAGAAAGGGAGGGAGGTGTCGGAAATGGACCAGGTAAATTTGAGGACAGGGTGAAAGTTGGAGGCAAAGTTAATGAAGTCGACGAGCTCAGCATGTGTGCAGGAGGCAGCGCCATTGCAGTCATCGATGTAGCGAAGGAAAAGAGAAGGATGGATACCAGTATAGACTTGGAACATGGACTGTTCCACAAAGCCAACAAAAAGGCAGGTATAACTGGGATCCATACGGGTGCCCATTGCTACACCCTTGGTTTGGAGGAAGTGGGAGGAGGCAAAGGAGAAATTATTGAGAGTAAGAACTAATTCTGCTAGACGGAGGAGAGTGGTGGTAGAGGGGAATTGGTTAGGTCTGGGATCCAAAAAAAAGCGAAGAGCTTCGAGACCATCTCGGTGGGGTGTGGAGGTATATAGGGACTGGACGTCCATGGTGAAAATAAGCCGGTGGGGGCCAGGGAACTTAAAATCATTGAAAAAATTCAAAGCATGAGAAGTGTCACGAACATAGGTGGGAAGAGATTGAACAAGGGGGATAAAACAGTGTCAAGGTATGCAGAAATGGGCAGGAGCAAGCTGAGACAATGGGTCTACCTGGACAGCAGGTTTGTGGATCTTGCGTAGGAGGTAGAAACGGGAAGTGTGGGGTGTGGGAACTATGAGGTTGGTGGCAGTGGATGGGAGATCCCCAGAGCTGATAAGGTTGGTGATGGTATAGGAGACAGTGGCCTGGTGCTCCTTAGTGGGGTCATGATCAAGGGGTAAATAAGAGGAGGTATCAGAGAGTTGTCGCTGTGCCTCGGCCAGATAGAGGTCATTACGCCAGACGACAACAGCTCCCCCCCTTATCAGCAGGTTTTATAGTGAGGTTGGGATTGGTGCGGGGGGAGCAGAGAGCAGAGCGTTCGGAAGGAGTGAGGTTGGAATTGGAACAGGGTGTGGTGAACTCGAGACGGTTGATGTCCCGTCGGCAATTAGCAATAAAGAGATCCAGAGCAGGCCGAAGACCAGAGTGGGGTGTCCATGAAGAGGAGGAGGGTTGAAGATGGGAGAAGGGGTCATTGGTGGGGGTAGGAGAGTCCTTATCAAAGAAGTAAGCTCGGAGACGGAGCCGGCGGAAGAAGAGTTCAGCGTCATGGCGTACACGGAACTCACTGAGGTGTGGGCAAAGGGGGACAAAGGTGAGGCCCTTTCTGAGGACAGAGCGCTCTGCCTCAGAGATTTGAAGGTCGGAGGGAATGGTGAAGACCCGGCACAGATGAGAGATGGGATCAGAGGGGGAAGGGAGGCTGGTAATGTCAGTGGAGAGGGAAGGGTTGGGGTGAGAGGAAGATGGAGCCTCTGACGGCCCAGGAGCTGACGATGGGATCTGAGGGAGAGTGGATTGCAGAGAGGTGGTGGAGGAAGGGGAGACGGGAGACACAATCACAGCATGTGAAGACCTGGCCTGGAGTTCAAGGCTGGAGTCGCAGTCGGTGGTTGTGACAATCGCTTTGAAGCTGCCCATGGCCGTTGGAATCCGTGGTGATGGTGCTGGAGTCCGGGTTTTCAATATACCCTGGGTCGCTGGGGCAGCTGAGATCGACAGCCGAGGTGAATCCATGGTTGTTGGAACATGTGGTGATGGTGCTGGAGTCCGGGTTGTGAGTATGCCCTAGGTCGCTGGGGCAGCCGAGATTGACTGCCGGGGCCGGGGACGCGATACGAAGACCATGCTCTGGGGTCTGCAGATGGAAGATCTTGCGATCCTTGCAGGACGTGATAAAGTCAAAGAAACGGCAATTGCACGCATGGATCCGACGGAGGATGAAATAATGGACAGGTCCATTGCAAACGGAGAAAAAGGTGTCCTGGAGGTGTGGAAGGGATTGTGACAGGGATACCTTCTCATAGCGGAGAGTGTCACCCTCAGAGCTCGACGGGAGAAACAATGGGAGGCAGAGGCAATTAAATGTGAGTACCTGGGATCCTCAGAAGGTCCAAATTGAGAAGCTTGAAAACAGATCCTGAAGACAACTGGAGTCAGTTGGTGGCGGAGACACGTTCCAAGGAAGGATATATGGCTGTAATAGCGGGTCTGGGTCAAAATATGATCGAAAAGTTGAAGGGCCGAAGGAATTATAGATAGGGAGCAGCAAGAGAGGGTTTCACTGAACTCCTGTCGAAGAGAAGAGTTAAACTTCTTCAGTTAATTAATTAATAGGAAGAGGTTATTTGTTATTAACAGCACTGCTGTTTCAGTTGGAATGTAGAGTAAGGATAAGTAGTAAAAAAGATAAAACTCTCAATAATTTCAATCAAATCCATTCTTTAATAACTATACATAACACTTTGCTAAATGTATATTATCCTAAAAGTCAGAGTCTATGATTTATTTAACAATGTTTATGTGAACATCTGAGTTAACCATATCAAGTTCAAGTTGCAGTTTATTGTCTTCTGACTGTACATATATACAACCAAATGAAACAACATTCCTCCAGACCATGGTGCACCCAGAACACATATATCACACACAAGCACGTAAACCAAAATATCACCATAACTAAGCTAATAAAATCTAATTCAAAATGTATAAATAAATAAAGAGTAAGTAGCTTACTGTCCTAGTGACGAGCACTCAGTGGCGTCGGAGTATCATTAGTCCCACAGACTGAGTGAAGAGGCTCTTACCCACTCTGGCAGTCCTAGTCCTGCTATGCCTGTACTTCATTCTTGACAGTAATGGGTCAAAGAGATTATGGGATGGGTGGTGGGGATCCTCAATGATGCTTTGATCGCCTCGTCTGCAACACAACTGGTAAATGCCACAAATAGGGAGAAAGCAAACCCTGGTGATTCTCTCAGTGCCTCTGTTAGGTCTTGTCTATCCTCTGTTGCTTCTTTGCAGCCTCTGTACATTGATGCAGCCAGACAGGACAGTCTCAATGATGCTGCTGTAGAAGGTCATCAGATTGGGGCGGGGGGGGGGGAGCGGGTTGTGGGGAACCACACGTGTCTCAGTCTCCTCAGAGTTGTAGACACTGCTGTGTCTTCACGACCAGTGAGGAAGTGTTGTGGGCCCAGGTTAGATCATTCATTATGTGTGCACCAAGGAACTTTGTGCTCTTCACTCTCTCCGCAGTATGCATTGATTCACAATGGACAGTGGTCAACATGTGCCTTCCTGAAGTTCACAATCATTTCTTTTGCCTTGGCTACATTGAGCCTCAGGTGGTTGTTCTCACACCATTTGACAAGCCTCTCTGTCCCCTCTTCGTTTGCCGGCTCATCACTGTTGCTGATGAGGGCAACCACTGTTGTATCCTCAATGAAGCTGATGATGCAGTTGGAGCTGGATCGGGCAGTGCAGTCGTGAGTCAGCAGTGTGAACAGTAGTGGCTGAGCACACAGCACTGGGGGGGCACCAGTGTTAGCATATTATTATATTTTTATGCGTGTATGTAATATATGCAAACTGAAGCATATACGTGATACAAAATGAAAGAGATACATTAACTATTTCTGTATCTACCTGCATATGTTCCTGTTTTAAAGAAGACAATTACAGTTCTAAAGAGGGTATAAAGTTAGGGCTGCTATGTCAAAAAACGCAGAGTCTAACAAAACAGGAAAACTACTTTTGAAAGAATTTTAGTACCAAAGTTGAAAAAGATGATTTAATTCTTTTTGAATTATTTAAATAAACAAGTGGCTTTAAGAAAGAATTCTCTGCAGGTCAAATTACATATTAATGGCTTATGCTCTCTCGAACATCCAAACTGAGAAAGGGATGTAGTATTTCCTACAAAGACTCCATTACTTCACACTGGGACCTTAGGGACGTACAAAGGAATTAGCTCCTTTCATCGGCTAGGAGATGCAAAGCTCCCTATTTATTTTTCCATTTGTTTCAAACATTGCTCTGTTTTCTTTGGCTGTCACAGGACATGTATCTGTTTGTGTAATGAAAGAATATTTCTGTTCCCATTTGACTGAGTTGAGTCGTAATGCTCTGATAACAACATGCTGCTCAGTGTTCTGTACTTATTGGCAAGCTTGTGTTGCTAATTGTGGCTTATGGTGGCTCTCCAAAAGAAGGTACATAAAGTGCATAAGTGTGGATGTTGAATAGGAGCAAGAATCCTGGTAATGAGCAACCAACAGCCGTTGTCTGGATCACACACTTAAGCATTCCAACCCTCACAGGTGTCAGTGGCTGAGAGTGGGAGTGGGTGGAGGAAGAACAAGAGGAAAATTGGCAGGAAGCAAGGATTATGGATTTTAAGAATAAGAATATCAAATATCACATGTTATGAGGCACAATGTGAATCCTTACTTAATTCCAAGGCCTTCAGGATAACTCTTGAAACCAAAGCAATTTAACTCTGGTTTGTGCCTTACTAACTTCAAGAGTATTGCATAATCCATTGCAGTTATCAAAACCTTCAAAGGCCCATGAGAGAGTCGGTTTAATATGATAGCTGTAAAGATTGAACTGAATGGTCATTCTCTAAAGTAACTCCAAGAATATGTCCCACTGTTGGATCACTGAGGTTTCATTATAACCCTTTGTGTCTAAAAAACAATTTATGGCAGAGCAAATCACATATACATCTATTTATGGATTAAATCTTATCTACTGTGAAATTCAAAAAGGTATTGCCTGTTGGGTGTCATCTGGTGAACTTAGTTTGACCCCAGCACCATTCCTCCTAGAGGAGTGCAGAGGAGTGGGACCATGGTACTCCTGGAAACACATTCTCGGACATTCCTCGGCCAACGCTGCAGAACCAAACCTGTGCACTAGTTCTCAAGGTCCCCGCATCCTCTCACTGCCCTGCTTTACTCTCTTTTTTTTCAT